>NC_034601.1:26872315-26875073 GCF_900095145.1 Mus pahari | reverse complement strand
TCTGTAGACCAGGCTGGCCTCGAACTCAGAAATCTGCCTGCCTCTGCCTCCCAAGTGCTGGGATTAAAGGCGTGCGCCACCACGCCCGGCTCAACAGCTATTCTTTTATCTTAATCTGAAAACTGAAAATTAAGGTAAAGCCTTCCCACACTACTCGGCACGTCAGTCTTTTATAGTGTTACTTTATGTCGTTTTATGCATAGGAGTATATACACGGAAATACAATCTAATCATGCTTATATAGTCATTACTAAAACATCAACCTAAATTATCTTTGATAGTCCACAATTATTTTTCTTTTTTATATCACTATTAATTCAAAGGGTCACATAATTTACGTTATTAAAGTTAAAATATTCCAACTCTTGAGAGTATAATGTCAGAAAAATCACTCATGAAAATGTTTTTATTGGTTTGCACTGAACTTTTCTATAGTAAATCCAAGTTAGTCACAGTAAACAGACAGACAAACAGGATCTGCTTACACAATTAGATGATGTCACAGTCCCACCGACACTTACCTGACATAGAGGGACCGCTTCTGGCTGGTTCGAAGAGACCCTGACCCTGAACTGACACTGCTGTTCATCATCTGCTCCCGTAAGTCATGAATTTTAGCTTCAAAACGACTGTACTCTGATGGAGGAAAAAAGAAACTAAATAATCCTATAAACAAGTTTTTAAAGGTAAAACATAAACTATATAAAGTGTCTTAAAATTGACCACATATGCTGGAAGTTTAACACAGCAGTAAGCTTCTAACTACTGGAGATCAGAACTGGCTAGTAGAGGACGTCACTGTTCAAATCACATTTACGGCAACTCTATGAATCAAATGATACTAGCAATTTTATATTACATTTTCATTTGGATGTAAAGTTGAAGAATGGGAATTATTCCAGTTTTTAATTAAAAAATTAAATTTATAATAATTAATGTCAGATGCTTTGATGGATAAAATTTTCTTAAGAAAAACCAGCTTATCTTACTTTCAAATGTAGAATTTATGTAGAATAACAATGGAAAAAAAATCCAAACTAGCCAATAGGAATAAATAACTATTTTGAAATTTTTAAATTGCTGAAGTGACAAAAAGGCAATCAGAAGTAACTTTCATAAAATTTAAAAAACATTAATTTTTTTTTGACAATGGTTATTTTAATCTATGTCATAATGTGGGGGGACTACTAAATCCCCTGGAACTGTGAGCCTGGTCAAAAGCTGTGACCCACAACACGATCCTTTTTTGATGATGTACAGTATCTTCTAATTTTGTTTTTTCTGATGTGTCTACACAGACTGAGGCTATGTCGCCCCATGTAACCAACCTAAACTTTCATCTGTCTTGTTACTAAGTCCGATAAAGTTACTGTCTTTGGTTATCTCTCTCTTTCAAGTGAGTTATTAAGTAGGTACACATCTCTTAACTCTTAAAAAACAAAGCCTAGTTATTTATTGTATGTTGAGGTAGGGTGTACAGATCCCATGGACCCTGTGTGGACCCAACTTGTCAAAAGACAACTTGAGGACACTGGCTCTCTTTCCTTTACTGTGTGAATTAGGGACTGAGCTCAGATCATCAGGCTTGGTCACGCCTTTACTTGATGAGTCATCTCACTAGTCCACTAAGCTTTTAATTAGTCATTTAACACTGGTAAGGACTCCTAACTTGTTTAGTAGGTTATACTTAGCATATCAGTAATTTGAAACAGAAATTGTGAATTTGTGTGTTTTGTTCCATATTAATTTTTTTGTTATGTTTCTATTATTGCTTGAGTATTGTACTTTTTGGCACAGAGTATCATAAAATAACAGTATTTTCTCTGCCTGAATCTGGAAGCCAGCCATCTGTTCATAAAGCCTCAGTTTTTAAAGAGAAATAGATCTAGATCAGAAGGCAAGATCTAGGGGCTATAAATGCTCATTACTATTGGGGTGTGAGTGTAGTATCAGGGTTAAGGCATGTCAGATATTTATATATGCACATAAAGATGTTTAGATCTATAACAATTTACATCTACTGAAACTGAAAATTGAGTTCATACTAAATTTTCTAGTTTTAACCCAGTGTCACAGTGTCATTTAGCTTTTTTCCTCTTTGTATTTAACTCATAAAAATTATGGATAATACCAGCTTAACACGTATATTCACTTTATTTATGTTTTTGAACACAGCCAAGCGTCTGCTCTCATCATCGTCTACTACTCTCCTGAATGTGCTTACTGCTCTAACCAGGACAGTCTGACAGGAAGCCCCTCTTATGGGCTGAATGCAGCCGACTACTACAGCACTCCTTGCCTGCCCAGCCCTGAAGCAGGCCTTGCTCTGTTCTTTCTAATGACTGTGGGACTTAAGTGATCAGGCTGTGGAAGAGAAAGCTCTCTAGCTTCAATTCAAAAATGTTTCCCCAGTTTCCCTACTCCCCCTTAGGAAATACCAGTCCCAGTTAAATACAGTGTTTTATTATTTTTAGGACATTTCTGATTCTATGAAGTCACTGTCTGTTCTTTGCATATCCCAAGACTATTCTGTAAATACTAGTGTAACATCAGTTGTTTAAGCATTTGTTTTCTGGCATGTACTTGTTTGTGAAGAAATTATTCTGATTCTTATTTTCAGTTTTCAAGCAGGTTCCTATGTGACTTAGTCTTGATCTGTTCATTTATATCTAAAATTTAAGTTTCTAGAAACTTTTTTTAAAAAGAAAAGATAGGGTCTCTTGTAGCCCACGTTGCCCTGGAATGAGAGAGATAGAGA
>NC_034601.1:26864327-26872301 GCF_900095145.1 Mus pahari | reverse complement strand
AGAGAGAGAGAGAGAGAGAGAGAGAGAGAGAGAGAGAGAGAGAGAGAAAGGGAGGGAGGGAGGGAGGGAGGGACGCAGGCAAGCAGGCAGACTTAGCTTTCCCTAAAATTTTGCAATTTTGGATAGGCTTTGTAATGGCTTTACCCTTCTAGATTGGAGACTCTTTTTTTGTTGTTTTGCCAATTGTTCAAAGATATGATCTAATATGCTGAGATCTCCTCCTTCATTATGTATTTACCCTATTAACCGAGAATGAGTTACAGTTGGCTGTTGTGGCCCAATGCCTGCAAACCCATTGCACTCAGTAGGCAGACTACACAAAACCTTGCCCTGCTATTACACTACACCCTATGTCTCTCCCGTTGCTTTGCCCTGTACTGTGGGGGATATCACAGGGCTTGGTAGTTCTTTATAGCTTGCTTACATCAGTTTTTATTTTGGGGTTTATAAAGAGTTCCACCTAGTTTTGTTGCAGGCTGTTAATAAATTTTAGTTTTGTTGTCCTAATAATTTTGTGAGAGGTGCAGAGAAGTCATGGGATATGCGACATTAAATCTACCATTTCGTTTTCTTGTAGTATCATTGACTTTATGCTTCTGATTTTTAAGTGACTGTATTGATATCTATTGTGAGCATACACGGCCATGACATGTGATGGTCAGAGGACATCAACTGTGGGTTCTGGATTAAATTTGCATCTTGTACAACGAGTGCTTGATGTCACTGAGCCACCGCACCTGGCTCCGGTGTCTCCTATGCTGCTTATCTGGCTCTGAAGCACAGACTCACTATGCAGCCTACAGTGTCCTCACACCTGGAGCTTCCTGCGCCAACCTTCCAAGCAGGAGAACTATGTAGGCACTATCACCCCACCTCAACTGTTCTGTGCTTTTAGTAGTTCAGCAATCATCCTCAAAAACATGAGATGGGGTTTTCAAAGTGCATTACTTCTGTTTTAAAAATATTTTAGCATTATATATTTTTATAGATTTTGTTTTTTTATTTACTCACTATGTCGAGGACAGCTTTGAGCTTGTGACTCATGACTCTGCCTTCACAGCGTTGGGACTATAGGGCTATGCAGCAAAAGCCTATCTTTAACAATTAGTTGGCAAAATCCCCTCACACAGACACTGCTCTTGAAGGAAAGTGACTTACTAGCTCCAAGTTAGCACCTTTTTAGGATGGTTTGATAACTCTCATGGCTCTAAGAGCTCCACAATATTTAACAATATGTTCACTACATTTCAGGTAGGCCACTGTTAATTTTTCACTTGAGGGGCAGATTATGAGAAGCCTTGGGCAATTTTAGACATTCAACATTTTAGAAAATTGAAAATTTTCTGCATAAAAAGCACATCCCATTTTACAGTGAGGCAGGAGAGTGCTTTCCTGATAAGAAGTCAACAAACTCAGGTACTAGTAAATAGTAAACATTTACGATCAGGCACTGGAGTGATTACTGCTAAGTTCTTAAATGTGTGATGTGTTTTGTCATTTTTATATTTATGGTCATCACTACTAAGAATTCTTTGTAAAATTTTCTTTATGATCATTTTCCACACATTTCCCAATGTTACTTCATTTAGCTTCAATCAGTTCACACCTGTCATCCTATCTCCACCATTAACCATTCTGGATATATTTCCTCTGGGGAGAACTTTGTGCCCCTTTTTGGTTGTGGGCACCTTTCTCCTAGAAATCCTTCAAACTCTTAGCAGAGCTGCTACCAGGAAAGAACAGGCAAGGTGTCACACAGAAAATGTTCACCAGCATTTCTGAAACTGTTGGACTAAAGCATATTTTATTTCATATAACATGTTAAAGTTATTTGAAACAACGAAATAGAATGTGCATGCTTATTGAGGAGAGATAATGTTTAATGCCACCCTAGCCCCATTCATACTTTAGGATCCACAAAGTTTGGTATGCAGGAAAATTTGGAAAATACTAAACATATATAAAACAAATCCATATAAAGAAACCAGTCTGGAATGGGAAACATATACTAAATACTACTTGAATAACCAAACAAAAAGAATTCTCTTTTATTCAAAACTTTTTTTTAAAATTAAGACTAGAATAGCACTATCTCTCAGTATTCAGAATAGTACTTCACCAGACTGACCCTCTCAAAAAAAAAAAAAAAAAAAAAAGGATCAATCTGAAAGATGATATTAATAGATGCTTAGAAATCACAAAATAATCGAAAAACAAACAAGCAAAGAAACAAAAAAAATCACAAAATAAGATTAAGCACCAAAGAAAGAGGAAAAAATAAGATTAAGCACCAAAGAAAGAGGAAAAGGGAAATTCCTGGGGATACAGGAATGTGATGACAGGGAAGACTGAGTGGCCAGTGAGCAGGCTCCATATGGGGCATGTGCCAGGCTTAGGTAACTCAAAGGCCATAAAAACTCAACGGTATGCGCTGTGTTCCATCATAGCAATGCTGTCTGTTAGCAGGACGTTCTTATGAATGTACTGAATTGAAATTCCAAACATGTATTTACTTTCTGAAGGATTTTTAGATAAAATAATTAAATTATGATTATACCTCTTCCCTCTTCCTTTTCTTCCCTCTAACCCCTCCCATGTCCTCTTTCTGTAATTGATGGCTTCCTTTATTATTATTGTCACACATACAACACATAAACACAGTAACATAACCTGCTAATTATGTATATGTTGCACAGACACATTTGTTTTCCTTTAAAAATACTGTCATTCTTGGCGGTTCTCTGAGAGTTCGAGGTCAGCCTGGTTTACAAAGTCCACAACAGCCAGGGCTCTGTTACCCAAACAAACCAAAATATTAGACTGCCTTCTAATATTTTCGCTTTTCTCTCTTTTTGTTCTAGAGTCCTACTGTGTGCACTGAACACACTGTCTGGGTGTGCTAGCTTTCACTCATCGCTAACTCTGCTCTTACACTTTGCAGTTTTCTGTCAAAGGAAGTCGAGGCTGAACTTCATGTAACTGCACTGTTGCCAAGCTTTGCTGCTGCTCTCTGCTCGGTATTAATTACCTTCATATGAATGCTACGAATACCCAGGCTAGTACTCTTAAATTACTTACTACTCTGAGTTGAATTTTGCTGGAACAAGAAAATTAGAGTAAGTAAAATAGCTGGTAATTATTTCTTTTCAGTATTTAATTTAATGCCTAAATTATAAACCACTTCATTTTGCTCCTTCAGCCACCTCAATTTTCCTTCCTCATCATGTTGTTTATGAACATCAGTGAGCATGTTTCTAATGTATTCTTCTGGGTTTTCAAACGCATGAATCCCGCTGAGGCGTTGCTGCTGACCTGGTGATGCTGATGGTAATACAGCCTTATACATGCTCACTGTGGAATTACCTCCAACTTTCCATGATCACTTTCTTCCCCTAGGAATCTAGTCAAATTAGGTTGTGATGCATTACTGTCGAGAAAGACAGTAGACCACAAACTTTATTCTTCTATTTTAAATAACAATAAAGGCTACTAGAAAGTATCTATCTGTTATTAATAAGTATAATCTAATTTAAAAGAAACGATTCTGAATAACTTCATAACTTCATTTTCTTTGGCAGAATTATTTTTATTTTCAGTTTTTATTACTCTTTCGAATCAATAAGTTAGTAAAAGAAATAGATGTGGTAATTAAAAGTCAGATTAAAAAGAAACTTGAAAATTAATTCAAATAATGGTATAATCTCAACAATTGGCAGATGAAGTGTTCTAATCCTAATGAAAAATACTTCTGACTTGGAAAATGCATTTGTTTAGACTGGACAAATACTAAGTTGACAAATTGAAACAACACATAAAAGAAGATAAGATTAGAAAATGGGACATTCTTAAGCGTCGGGAATGAAGCTCAGCTGGCAGAGTGCTTGCCTAATGTGAATAAAAAATTATGACTTGATCCCCAGCACAGTATGAAAACAGGCATGGTGGCATTCAACTCTAACTCCAGCATCTGGGAGGTGGAGGCAGGGGGATCAGTTCAACATTATCCTTGGAGCACACTGACTTCAAGGATAACCAAGGCTACATGAAAACTTGCTGCAAAATAAAAAATGTAAAAAAAAAAAAAAAAAAAAAAAAAAGTCATTACCGAAAGGAAGAATTTAAGCTTATTTTAAAAAATAACTAAACTGTCCAATAGTAACAGGCAACAAAACTGTATTACCTTCGGGTCGATACTGTGCAACGATAGTGACGGCTTGGCCTGCATTTTTTAATGCAGCTGCTGCTTGTTCATGACTTGCAGCTCTGAGGTCAACACTGTTTACCTGTAAATAAAATCAAATACTAATTTAAGAAAATATAATCTTTGACTAGACATCACAGTGGTACAGGTTACAGTACCTTTATTGTTTAAATATATCATATAGTAAAACATACACGATTATTTCAAATAACCTGATTCACTAACAAAAACACATTGTTTAATGATAAGAGAAGAAAGTCCAGCATTTCCTCAGATGGAGGTCAGAAGGCTGGCTACCCAGCTAATAACAAGTCTTATTATTTTGCATAATTCATTTTGTTCAAAGTAACTCAAGCAAACTGATTTTATCTGTAGTTTTAACCCTCCAGTTCAACTCAGTTTAATTTTTCTTTCTTTCAGACTAAGACTTCCATTCTTTTGCTGTAACAAGAAAGCAATTGCTTAAGCATAGTTCACATTTCCAATTTAAACAATAAATATAAATACTATCAGAATTTTTTTTTTGGTTTGGTTTTTTTGAGACAGGGTTTCTCTGTATAGCCCTGGCTGTCCTGGAACTCACTCTGTAGACCAGGCTGGCCTCGAACTCAGAAATCCGCCTGCCTTTGCCTCCCGAGTGCTGGGATTAAAGGTGTGCGCCACCACCGCCCGGCCGGAAATAATTTTTATTAAAAGAACTTGCATCAGGTGCAATTTGACTCCTGAAGAATAGTCCATTTTATTCTTACCTCTGGAAGTCACTAATACAGTTACATTTAAGCATTATACCTTCAGAGATTACTCCCTTTCCTCTAAGGCAAATGTTAAGACACTGTTCACAGACGTATTCTTGAATGCAATAAAGCCTTAATGTTAAAAACTAAGAAACAATAACAATGAAGTAACCACAACTGTGTTCAGGACTTCCACTAAATATTATTGATAGGAGGGCTGGAGAGATGACTCAACAGTTAAGAACACTTGCTGCTCTTCTAGAAGACCCAAAAGCCATGTGGGTAGGCTCACAATTCTAGTTCTAGGGAGGGTCTGGTGCTTGTGGCTGCTACAGGCACTTGTACTCTGCACATCCCCATATGCAGACACATGCATGCCTACCCATAGTTAAAAAATAAAATCAGCTGGGCATGGTGGCGCACACCTTTAATCCCAGCACTCGGGAGGCAGAGGCAGGCGGATTTCTGAGTTCTAGGCCAGCCTGGTCTACAAAGTGAGTTCCAGGACAGCCAGGGCTATACAGAGAAACCCTGTCTCAAAAAACCAAAACAAAACCAAACCAAAAAATAAAAACAAACCTTTAAAAATTACATTTTAGCCATGTAAAGCTAAATGCAACTGAGTATTGCTGTCACAGAGTAACTCTAGCTGCGGGGGGCGTCACTCACCATTTCTTACAATACAATGTACACTTCAAATTCCAAGTGCCAGAGTAAACTAGGAAAAAAGTCTAGAGAAGGATAAACGTTTACAGATTGTAGGAGAAAAATGAAAACTTTTTTGGGGGAGGGGAACAGGTCTTACTCTGTAGTACAGGCTGCCCCAACTCTCCATGGAGCTGAGGCTGGAGTCAAAACTCATGGCCACCCTTCAGTCTCAGTTTCCTTAGTGCTGAGCTTACAGGTGCGAGTCACCATGCGGCCCGGCTCAGTGAGTACAGGAGCTTGCTACCGAACAACTTCCGTTTGGATGCTCAGATCTTGCATAAAAGCTAGGGACAGTGGCACTCATGTTACGGTCCCCATGAGCCAAATGGAAATGGGAAACGGAGAACAGAGAATCTCTAGCTCATGGTCAGTGGGCTTAAAGAACAGCAGAGACCCTACCACCAATAACATGGAAGGGGAGGACGGACCTGAAGACTTGTCCTTTGACCACACGCCAGGTACCTCCACAAGCAGGTGCACACACAAAAGCAGTAATGACGGTAGGCAGAAAACACATTCTAGTTACTGTCTAGCTCTCTGCCCTTTGAGTACACACAATAAACCATTTTTTAAAAAAGTTTTAAATTTTTCCTTGGAGAAGACTGGAGCTCTACATGGACTCAAAAATACATTATCTGCTGGACAAGAGTAGAATTAAACTCTCCAAAGTATTAGTAAATAAATACTTCAATGAAATTATGATGTCTTATCAAGAATTTTTTTGTTTGTTTTTTTGAGAGAGTCTTACTATGTAGTCTTGGCTAGCCTTTTTGCTGGAATTCAGAGATCTGCCTGCTTCTCTGCCTTCAGAGTGCTAGAATTAAAGGTGCCACCAAACCTAGCTCAATTTTTTTTCTTGTTTGCTTTAAGGAAAAAAAAAAATCTATGTACTGAAAGACATATATATGTAAGTAGTCTTAGACATACTAAAAAAATACAAACATTTTAAATACTGGGAAATACTTCAAATAACATAAAACATATACTTTAAAACTGCATAGTTGTTTGTTTTGAACACTGATGAGATCATAAAACTATCACAACTACCTAATCCCAAAATATTTCCTTTACTCCAGAAAGAAATTCCAAAAGCAGTTGCCTGTCTGTGGGATGTGATCTTCTAACTGGGCTGCCTTGTCTGGCTTCAGTGGGAAAGGATATACCTAGCCTGTGGAGACTTGATGTGCCTCGGTGGGGGGATTCAGGGGTGGGGTGGGGTGGGGTGGGGAAGCACCTGCTCAGAGGAGAAAGTGGGGGAAGAATTGTGTGTGTGTGTGTGTGACTGGGAGGGGGCAGGAAGCAGGATGTAAAGTGAATAAGTAAAAACAAACGAACATACAAAAAACAAAACCATAACAAAATTCAAATCTAGTCAGTGGTCTCTCCTAGCTCCAAAAAACCCGACTAAGCCACTTTAAGCTACTTTCTGGTATAGATTTCTTATTCTGTACATTTGAGGTAAGTGGGCTTCTATACTTTCTGGATCTTTCCTCTTGGTGTTTCTTACTTAAGGCTCATGCCTATAGCTTATTTCAGCATCTTCCTTATTATAGTTGATGAATACATCATTGCATGCATATACTTTGTTTATCCATTTCCCTAAACATACATAATATGTTCATGTGGCCTGCATGGGTCACCAGCGGCCACACAGGGGCACTGCATCCTCTGGAATAGGTGGGTGCTGGGAACTCGGCCCTCTGGAAGAACAGCAAGTGGTCTTAATCACTAAGCCCTTTTCGACTCCATCCTTAACTTTACACTTAAGCATTTTACTGTTTTTGACAGTGAAAGAAGGGTCAAACCTGGGGTCTTGTCTCATACATGTCAGCGAGCCTACTGTCTGTACCCCATCAGCTCGGCTCACCATGCTCCAACACTACATGTGTGGTTCATGGTGTGAAGCAGCCCTCTACCCTGGAATCCTGTCAAGCTGACTGGCTCTGCTTGGTGCACTGTCTTGTTCCAGTGCTTCTCAAGACTTTTACAGATGGGATCAGGCCACCTGCAGTCTCCTTTTCTCCTTTTAACTCTGGAGGACTTTCTATTTTTCTTGGCTAAGTGATTCAGAACAAAGATGAATGCAAGTGGGAAGAAGATTAATCATCTTTGTTTTATTTAAGAGAAAAGCTTTTAAGTTAATAATCATTTAGTGTAAGCCACTACTTCTTTTTCTTTTTTTAGTGAGCTTTTTATTTTTTTAACCAAAGTGAGGAAATTTCCTTTCAATTAATTCCTTCCTTCCTTCCTTCCTTCCTTCCTTCCTTCCTTCCTTCCTTCCTTCCTTCCTTCCTTTTTCTTTCTTTCTTTCTTTCTTTCTTTCTTTCTTTC
>NC_034601.1:26853617-26864302 GCF_900095145.1 Mus pahari | reverse complement strand
TCTTTCTTTCTTTCTTTCTTTCTTTCTTTCTTTCTTTCTTTCTTTCTTTCTTTCTTTCTTTCTTTCTTTCTTTCTTTCTTTCTTTCTAAATGTTTTTAACCATGGAAAGGAATGATCCTTTTTTCTGTTACTGAATGAGCATGTGGTTGTGTCATTTACTGTATTAGGATGGTTTCAAACTTTTTTTTTCTCTGCAGAATCAACCACGCATTCCTTGGATAAAGTCTTCTTAGGTATAGCACATGACTTTATGTTTCTAGTCTATTATTTTGTTGAGGGTCTTAACATCTATATTCACAAACGATGCACCTTTCTTGTTCTGCCTGTCTAAGTCTGGCCTCACAGACTGAGTTGGGAAATGTTACATTTCCTCTGATTTGTAAGAGTTTCTTAAAATTTTTAAAAGTTTGTCAGTGAGATTGTCTGGTTTTTGGCTTTTCTACTATAAGAGGTTCTTACCCCACACACATAATCCATATACCATAAAATACATATTTATCTTGGTATTAGGATCAAATAATCCATGACTCTGAATGAGTACATGCTTTATCATAAAGGTATAGCCCAAGCCTTTGATTATTAGTGACTTAGTGTCCTTCCTAGCTACAGATTTATTTGTTAACCAAATTTATGAACAACTATGAATGTGACTAACAGCTATTATTTTAAGCACATAAACAAATACATCTTTTTAGTAACAACTTTTGTTTTAAAGTATATTTTCTTATTTGTGCTTTTGAATCTTATCTAATGAGGTACTTAAATATTTGTCATGGAGGTCTTAGAATTTGTTGATTTTTCAAGTTTTTTTGTTCCCCATTATTTTTCCTCTTGTACTTAACGATTTTTCTCTTTTGCTTTAATGGTATTTCCCCACAGAAGACTAGTAAGCATTTACATTTCAATGTTACTGATGTATACTGCCAAACAGTGCTGTCTTCAAGCACACACCAGGGTGAGTAACACTGCACTCTGGACCTTGCAGTGGCAATACTGGGAAAGTCCCGAGTGAACTTGGCTATACTGCTGGCCTAACACATTTCTGGCAATATCGTAATCATCTATTTTTGCTCTGAGGTTTTCACACCAAAATCTAAGCAAATTAAAAATGTACTTTGACAGAAGGTATCGAGTGAAGAAGGTCCTAAGCTAATTTTATTCTCCTAACTAATTTGCCTGACAACACTTACCACCAATTTATCCTTATCATGCTACAACTTATTTTAAAAAGACTGAACTACAGTATATCTTCAAAAATGCGAAGGAAAAAAAAAAAGTCCTATGACTAATTAAGATGGAAGGATCTAATAAACACATACCCCCATGAATCTACAATTTTTTTTTAAAAAAAGATTTATTTATTATTTATATGTAAGTACACTGTAGCTGTCTTCAGACACAGCAGTAGAGGGCGTCAGATGTCATTACGGATGGTTGTAAACCACCATGTGGTTGCTGGAATTTGAACTCAGGACCTTTGGAAGAGCAGTCAGTGCTCTTAACCGCTGAGCCATCTCTCCAGCCCAAATCTACAATTAACATATATACAGTTTCCATTATCCATCCCTGTGAGTTCTACTGGGCACTTTATAGTCAGTACAAATCAATAACAATCATTTCCCAAATTCTATTACTAGAAATTAGCACTCATGATTATCATACAAGGATAGCGTGCATTTCTGTGATATCTGCTTTGTTTTGCTCAACATGATGCTTTAAGAGTCATATGTTATTTTGTACTTCGGTTATTTTGTTTCATTTTCTTGCAGTGTAGTATTAAATGATAAAAATATCTCACCATTTACTCAGTTATTTTCCTATTAACAGAATAAGATTATTTCCAGATTTGGATTATTATGAATAAGCTGGTACAAATATTTCTGTGGATGTTTTCATGTCTCTTGGGCAAAATTTATGTGATATGTTACCTGTATGTTTAATGTCTTCACCAAAGTTTATAACATCACTTTATGAGTTACAGTTTCCCCAGTGCTCTTGCCCATTAAGTATTGCCTTTAATAATATATATTAATATCCTCTAGCCATCCAACTCAGTGGGATATGTATTTTGAGATATCCCCAAATTCCTTTGTTTACTGGTTCTGTAGGTTTTTTTGTTGTTGTTGTTGCTGTTTTTTTTTTTGAGACAGGGTTTCTCAGTATAACCCTGGCTGTCCTGGAACTCACTCTGTAGACCAGGTTGGCCTCAAACTCAGAAATCCACCTGCCTCTGCCTCCCAAGTGCTGGGATTAAAGGCGTGCGCCACTACCACCACCCGGCGGTTCTGTAGTTTTGTACGGCCAACTCTTAAATATCTTTTCATGTGTATCCCCCTTTAGTAAAATATTTGTTTAAGTCCTCTGTGAGTTAAAAAAAAAAAAAAAAAAGGATTAGTGTCCTAGTTAGGGTGACTGTTGCTGTTATGAAATACCATGACCAATAGGAAGTTGGGAAGGGAAGGGTTTATTTGGCTTACATTTCCATATCATAGTCCATCACTGAAGGAAGTTAGGAGAGGAAATCAACAGGGCAGGGACCTGGAGACAGGAGCTGATAAAGAGGCCACAGAAGGTTGCTGCTTATTAGCCTGCTTCCCCTGGCTTGCTCAGCCTGCTTTCTCACAGAACCTAGGACTTCCCCTGAATGGTCTGGGCACTCCCCATCAAATCAATTAAGAAAATGCCTTCTATCCAGTCAGATCTTATGGAGACACTTTCTCAGTAGAGGTTCCCTCCTTTCAGATGACTCTAGCTTGGGTCAAGTTGACATAAAACTAGCACAGTTACCTAAGCTCTTTATTGTGGATGTGTAGACATTTATCTATTTTTGGGTACAAGTCTTTTGTGAGGTATCACTGAAGATATATTTAGCTCTACATAGCTTGCCTATTTGTTTGCAAATGGAGCTTTCTAATGATTAGTGTCCTTTATACTTTGCCCAAGAAATTGCTGCCTTGCCCAGATATTTTTTCAACATTTTTTCCCCTTAGAAAGAGCTGGCTTTTAGGTTTTAACATTTGAGTCTAAATCTACTTAGGGTTACATTTTTACTGCAGAGTAAGCCTCACTGACTCCTGCGTTTGCTCTCTGCCCAGTTGAGCCAGTCTTTTGTTAAACATTTTCTTCTTAGGGGAGGTCTTTGTTACCGCCTTTCTGTTTCACATCTTAGCTGCAGAATTACAGTGTTTTCAGAGGACATGCTGTTAAAAAATTGCTTTTGCATTCTTACAAGGGCCCAGTTTCTTTGGAAATGTGCCTAAGATGCAAATGTAGTCTCTGATTTCTGTCACACGTTTATTACTTTTGTTTTTATTTATATACTATTTAGTACTTGAACCTGTTGTTGTTTGCTGTTCTTTAACTAAGTCTTTCAAGGCTGACTGTATGATGGTGGATTAGCAGCCTATCCTGTTTTAGTTATATGTAAATTAGAATTCCCTCTCATTCCTCACAGGTCTGCCATTATATTATCGTCTCTTATTGACATACTGAGTTTGAGATAAATTTATGATTTATTACTAGATGATTTAGAAATAAATCATCTATCTTGGGTCACCAGTGCTATACAGTATTGAAATTTTATGTCATTTAAAAATATATGAATAGAGAACTTTTCGAGTATAAATAATGTCACAAAATACTCCTCAAACTGAAAAATGAATGTGACCAGAGATGTAAAATTCTATCTTTTTATACACTTTTCAGAATTATTTTTCTTACTATCTGACTGAACATCTGACATACTTAAGATTTATCAATATATTCCTGCATCTAATTCTTTTGAAGGTCTCATAGTTTAAAAACAGACAAAGTCTAGTATAGAATGGATGATCATTTACAAAAGAAATAGCAATCAAATTTTATTCTAGTTGTTCTACAGTACTGGAATAACCAGCTGGATGAAAGCTTAGGTATTTGATATGTAGCAAGCAATAGATAATTAAGGATTATATATAACCTTAGATGTTAAAACATCAATATATGCAGTACTGTTAAATGGAAATTACCTATGTTTAAGGGCAAATGACTCAAAAGGCAGGACTTATCAAGTAAGAATGGTGATTACCACAATATATTTTTAAAGATAAGAATAGTGTCTACTTAATAGGACTAAATCACAGAAATCTCAAGAACTATCTCTTCTACCATAACAATCAAAACCATCAGAATACGTTCATAAAAACTAATTTAAATTAGTACTGGAATTTAAAGAGACACAAGTGAACTAATATCTATACTGTCACAGGAAGACACCCATGGCCATGCCCATCCCTGGCAGAATGGTGAGGGAAGGAGGACTAGATGGTACTAGGAAGACCAGCCATCAAGACACTCAATATTTTATGGTTTGTTGTAGACTGGGAAAACATAAAACTTCTAAAAAGTCACAAGTTAAGTGGACCCCCAATTTGTATATCTTGTGTTCATGAACCAAAATCCACAAACAAGCAAACCAGTAAACTGACACTACAACAAAATGCAGCTCAGCTATAGGTCGTGTTCACACAGCTTAATTCTTGTAGCCTAAAGCATGAGAATCATTCCCTATTCCTAGGATTAATCCCCGACACACAATTATTCTGTTACAGTGTAATAACATACAGTACTTCAAGCTTAGTAGCAAGTGCCTTTATGTGTGAATCATCTTATCGGTCCTACTCATTTATTATTTTATTAAAAATATTTCATGAAGGTTAAGATTATAAGACATGCAAAAATGGAAGAAAATCTAGCTTGTCAAGACAAAAAGAAGTAACCTCAATACTTAGGAAACTGAGACCAAAGGATACTTATGAGTGGCTGATGACACAGGACCACAGCTGAGAGACCTTGTTAATAAAAATAATAATGATTATAATAAAAGAACCATGAAGATAGAATAATGCTAACAGATGTGGAGAAAATGAGTTTGGCATAAAAACTACCAAAACAACAACAAAAAACCAAACCTCCAAACCCAAAAACAAACAAACAAACAAACAACAACAAAACCCAAACAAAACCCACATGGAATTGCTAGGGAAAAAAAAAAAAGAGAGATTTTATTTGAAAGACTTAGTAGTATAGTAAAATTAGCTGAAGAAAGAAATAGAAAATTTGAGCCTAAGTCAAAACAAGTTTCTAGGCTGAAACTTACAGATAGGGGAAAACTGAATGTGAGGACAAGAAAGACCATAGCATCATCTGTGGGACAGTCAGACTCATGCAGCCTAATAAAGAGATGGAGTCTTCCACAGAGATGCTGACAAAGACCTTCTAAGACTGATGAAGGAGATGCAGGGTGGCAAAGCAGGTAGGGGCACTTGCCAAGCAAGCCTGTCAGTCTGAACTTGATCTCCTGGACCCACAGTGGAAAAGACAGTCTTCTGACACCACGCATAGCATGCATGCTCGCCACTAGTTACACCCAATAATTTTTAAAAGGGCTTACGTGAAAAAAAAAGTTGACAAATTGTATATTCAATAAAACTATGGCAGATGGAGGTGAATGTAAAGAGAGTTTAAAAACTCAGTACTAGGGCTAGAGAAATGGCTCAGAGGTTAAGAGCACTGACTGCTCTTCCAGAGGTCCTGAGTTCAATTCCCAACAACGACATGGTGGCTCACAATTATCTGTAATGCAATCTGTTGTGTCTGAAGATTGTAGGGTAATTAAAAAGCAAAGATGCTCTGAGACTGAAATCTCTAAGAATTTTGAATTGTATTCTAGCTGGAGATATAGCTCAGTGGTACAGTTCTTACCTTATAGATGTTAGCTTCAGGCTGAGCACCACAAATAGTAGTAACCATTGTATAGCAATTAACACATGCAGATCATGTCAGTTTGGTTCAAAACAAAAACAAAAAACACCCCCAAAATAACAAGACTGAGCTCTATAATGCTCATCAGAAATATGCTTTCAAGTAGCTTTAAAAATTCATTTTTAATCATTAACAGGTCATAATAAAGACAATAAAAACCTCCAAGTATCAGACCTACCGATATGATGCGATCTCCTTTTCTGAGCTCTCCACTTAGATCAGCAGGTCCGCCAGCAAGGATGAAGGAGATAAAAATCCCTTCTCCATCTTCACCTCCCACAATGTTGAAACCAAGTCCTGTTGAGCCACGATGAAGAACAACTTTTCTAGGTTCCCTAAAAATTAAGAAAAAAGTTAAAGCTCTCTCTCCTCCAGCTGAGCAAGATGCTCAAAGGAAGTAAGGCCAAGGTGAAGAAGGTCCCCCTTGGTCCCCAACCGTCGTCAAGAAACAGGAGGCCAAAAAGGTGGTCAATCCTTTGTTTGAGAAAAGACCCAAGAACTTCGGCATTGTGCAGGACATCCAGCCCCAAAGAGATGTAACACACTTTGTCAAATGGCCCCGCTACATCAGGCTGCAGTGGCAAAGGGCCATCCTCTATAAGCGGCTCAAAGTACCTCCTGCCATTAACCAGTTCACCCAGCCCTGGACAGGCAAACAGCTCCTCAGCTGCTTAAGCTTGCCTACAAGTACAGGCCAGAGACACAGCTGGAGAAGCAGACTACTGGCCGGTGCTGAGAAGAAAGCTGCTGGCAAAGGGGACGTCCCAACTAAGAGACCACCTGTCCTCCGAGCAGGAGTCAATACAGTCACCACCTTGGTGGAGAACAAGAAGGCTCAGCTGGTGGTGACTGCCCATGACGTAGAACCCATTGTGCTGGCGATTTTTCTGCCTGCCCTGTGTCGAAAGATGGGGGTGCACTACTGCATCATAAAGGGAAAGGCCAGGCTGGGGCGCCTGTTCCACAGGAAGACACGCACCACTGTTGCCTTCACACAGGTTAACTTGGAAGACAAGGGTGCTCTGGCTAAGCTGGTGGAAGCTATTAGGACCAATTATAATGACAGATATGATGAGATTCGTTGCCACTGGGGAGGCAACGTCCTGGGTCCTAAGTCTGTGGTTCACGTTGCCAAGCTGGAAAAGGCAAAGGCTAAAGAACTCGCCACTAATTTGGGTTAAACGTACACTAAGTTTTCTGAACATAAATATAATTACAAAATTAACAACAACAACAAAAAAGAAAAATAATTAAACATCTTAGAAATTTTAAGTAGAACCTGAACTTCAGTAGGAAAGCATCCTACTGGTGACTCGTATGAGGGGAGCAAGTCCTACTATGGGGCCCTGGCTGATCTTCAATTCAACGATCGGGCCTCAAACTCACAGTTTCCTCAGTACTGGGATAATAAAAGCCTGTATCACTATACCAAGTTAATATTCTTATATTACCAAACAATACACATAAGCTAAATGGAAAAAACAAAAAACAAAACCTAAATGGTTTTTTATTATTATTATTATTATTTTCTTTATTTACATTTCAAATGCTATCCCTGAAGTTCCCTATACCCCACCCCTGCTCCCCTACCCACCCACTCCCACTACTTGGCCCTGGCCTTCCCCAGCGCTGGGTCATATAAAGTTTACAAGACCAAGGGGCCTCTCTTCCCAATGATGGCTGATTAGGCCATCTTCTGCTACATATGCAGCTAGAGACTTGAGCTCAGGGGGTACTGGTTAGTTCATATTGTTGTTCCACCTANAGGGTTGCANCCCCCTACAGNTCCTTGGGTACTTTCTCTAGCTCCTCCATTGGGGGCCCTGTGTTCCATCCAATAGCTGACTGTGAGCATCCACTTCTGTGTTTGCCAGGCACTGGCATAGCCTCACAAGAGGCCGCTATATCAGGGTCCCTTCAGCAGAATCTTGCTGGCATGTGCATTAGTATCTGGGTTTGGTGGCTGATGATGGGATGGATTCCCGGATGGGGTAGTTTCTGGATAGTCCATCCTTTCACCTTAGCTCTAAGTTTTGTCTCTGTACCTATATCCTTTCATGGGTATTTTGTTCCTTATTCTAAGGAGGAATGAAGTATCCACACGATGGTCATCCTTCTTGGTTTTCTTATGTTTTGCAAAATGTTTCTTGGGTATTCTAAGTTTCTGGGCTAATATCCACTTATGAGTGAGTGCATATCTAGTGACTTCTTTTGTGTTTGGGTTACCTCACTAAGGATGATATCCTCCAGATACATCCATTTGCCCAAGAATTTCATAAATTCATTGTTTTTAATAGCTGAGTAGTACTCCATTGTGTAAATGTACCATATTTTCTGTATCCATACTAATGTGAAAACGCTGGTTTATTACTTCATATCAAAACTCTCTGGCTTGTAGCTCTCCGTTGATAATTTTCACAGCTCTTGGCATGTAAGAATTATGTGAAAAATCACTTATATCTATCTTCTGGGAAGACGATAGAAGTGCCAGAAGCAGATCCTTTTAAATTTGATAAAATTGGGAGTATCACTTGACAGACATTACTCTTAAATAGAATAGAGTATATTTAGCAAGCATTTAAAAGTTTTAATATGATTTTTTTCTAAAAAAAAAAGGAAATAATTAGTTATAATAATTCTGAGTTAAATATGAATTTTAATAATTGTATGACATATTAAATCAATTTTGCTAAGTCATTTATGGTGCTTATGAAATTACTTTTCTTATCAAAAAATAGGAAATTAAAATGTTTAGGGAAACGTGTATATATACATCTATATGAATGAAAACATAATAAAACTTAGTAAGGAGATTTGGAGATTCTAAAGGAGAGACAAGGCAAGACGAAGGGCACATTTGAGCTGTACATGTGAGGTAGAGAGGATTCAGTATGCAGGGCTCCTATCTTGCTTCAAAACACATGCATGAATTGTAAATTCATAGAATGATTGTTTTCAAATTTGATAAGAAAAATGTAAATTAAACCAAGAGATACTGCTAGAACTCTTGCAGGTGACATGTAGTGACTGTATTCCCCCCCCCCCCCAAGATAGGGTTTCTTATATTTTATGGTTGTGAGCCTAGCCTTTAACGGCTGAGCCATCTCTCCAGCCCAAGATAGGGTTTCTTTGTGTAGCACTAGCTGTCCTAGAACTTACAAAGATCCTTCTGCCTCTGCCTCCTGAGTACTGGGATTAAAGGTGTACACCACTACTGCCAGGCTCTGACTGTAAAGTATGTTTGATGGTTCTGCACAAAGCTAACTCACAGAGAAATTACATATGGTTTTGGAACTCTACCCAGGTTATTTCCTAAGAAAATTGTTCACAGCAGGAATTAAATTACATGAATATCAGTATTTACCAAAGAAATATTTATAGTGATAAATAAAATGTGGTTTGAAAGTACATTAATGGGCGTGCATGTACACACACAGACACACTCAGATATACACACAGGACTACCACTCAGAAAGGTGAAGATTTTATATATGCTAACTAATGAGTGAACCTTGAAAACACTGTGCTATGAAATCAGTCACAAAAGACATACTGCATGGTTCTGCTTACATGACTTATCTAGATGAAGCAAATTCATGGGACTTTAAGGCTCAAGTTATCAGGAGCCAGGAGTAGATTCTATGATGATGAAAGAGGTTTTGGAAAATAGCAAGTAGCAATAGCAGCACATACTGAATATAATGTACTTGAAATATGCACTGTGACATGACCAATGTTTTAATTTTATGATATATACATATGTTATCACATTGAAAACTAATGGCATGTACTACAAATTATTAAGCTGCATATCTGACTTAATAACGTGTGTGTATGTGGATAGTCATGTGTGCAGGTCTAAGGAAAGTCTCAGGTCATTTCTCCTAAGACTGGTTTGGAACTTGCTCAGTGGGTAAAGCTGGTGGGCTCAACACCCTTAGGAATTTACTTGTTTCTGATTCCCCAGTGCTAGGACTGCAATGTGCTACCAACATGGCTTTTTAAAGTGGAGGCTTGGAGGTGCGTGTCAAACTTAAATCTTCCAACTGAGCCATTCGCTAGCTCTGTCCGTAAACTTATGTATAAGATGGTATGTAAGTATTTGAATAAAACTAATCTTTAAAAATTTTTATTTATTGTTGTGGGTTTTTTTTGTTTATATTTGAGACAAGGTTTCACTCACTCTGTAGACCAGTATGGCTCCAAACTCACAGAGATCTACCTGCCTCTATCTCCCAAGAGCTCAGATTGAGGACATGTACCATTTATGCTCAGCTCCGAATATTAGAACCATTAAACATATGCTGTGGTATTTCTGAAGGGGAGATGAGACTGTGTGTCAACCTCTCAAGGGGCTTTGGCTCAAACTATGGAGGACTGACAATGTTTGGGCAAAGATTTTTGTAATTTATAATCTGGGCACAGGTACATACTTATCAAATGGGATTATATAAGGCACACCACTTGAAGATCTATTTAGTAACAACGATCTGGTTTTCACATTAGTATGGAAATAGGCAGGTCTGTTGTGTTAAATGGCCAACAAATACTCTAGATATGAGATGTGCAGAGAGCCTGGACGGGGACAGCCCAGAAAGGAAACACAACTGCAAAACTTACTTATTAATTTGCAAATTATGTAAAGATATTAAAGCTACACAAATCATTTTCCCTCTTCTAGAAATAGGCACTATTAGCAAATAACAAGACTAGAGATGAGCTGAGGAAGAACACTTACTAACAACAAGCACTGAGTGGTCATTATTTACTAGCCCAGCTAATGAACACTTGTCTGTTTCCAACCCTACTGACTCAGTGACAAGATAAACTCCTCTGTACCTGGAGACATCATTGTTTCTTTCTTTTTTTTTCTTTTTTTTTTT
>NC_034601.1:26832691-26853532 GCF_900095145.1 Mus pahari | reverse complement strand
GTAGACCAGGCTGGCCTCGAACTCAGAAACCCGCCTGCCTCTGCCTCCCGAGTGCTGGGATTAAAGGCCTGAGCCACCAGGCCCAGCTTTGTTTCTTTTTTTTTAAAGACTTATTTTCACTTCATATGTATGAGTGCTTGGCCAAATGTATCTTAAGTATACAACATGTATGCTTGGAGCTTACAGAAGTCAGAAGAGGGCATCAGATCCTTTATAGCTAGAGTTAAAGGTGGTTGTGAACCACCATATGGGTACTGAAACTGAGCCTAGATCCTCTGCAAAAGCAGCATAAAACATTGAGCAGTCTCTCCAGCGCTGAGCCCAGTTTCTTAATCTATAGGTCACAATCCTACGCTGAGGCCACAATGACTTGGGAGTGAGGAAATCTTTGGCAAAAGTAAGAGTTTTGAATATACAACAACTAAAAATTAATTCAAAATCAAATGTGTAACAAATCTCCGTGTTTCTGCTAGCTGTTGCCCATGTTGCATCATGGGACAATGCTGTCGTCTTCTTTTTGAATGTGCATTCTGTGTACATGCTATGATACTAACAAATACTGCTTGAAAAACTTCATGGAAGATTTGAGACTGCTGTGCATTTGAAACCCAATGCTCTTACAGAGTTCTGCCCTTACAGAATCACAGTGCTTTACTGACAGAAACAAAAAGACTTTCAGTTTTTCACAACCATTCTTTCTTAGTATATAAATATCAAAGTAGTGTTATCTTTGGATTGTACAGTATTAGACTACTTGATTTAAAAAACTGGTATTTGAATTGATAACTTGAGTTTTATACAAACAAACAAGCCATTATATGAATTCTGGCTTGAGCTCAGGACTGTCTATCCAACAATCCCTGAACTGTCCCTAGCCATACTTCCATCATGTGCTGCATTTTTTGGAATACTATGTTCTCAGCAAACAAAATGTTGACCAATTCTGAAAAATGTTGAGAATACTATAAAGCCTGCAATATCAAACATTTAAACAAGGTTTGTTTACTTTTAACTAAGTTTTAAAAATTATATTTTACTCATTTATTATGGTCTGTGTTGGGGGCGGTTATACACGAATGGCAGTCAGGGGACAACATGTAGGAACTGGTTCTCTCTGTTCACCATCAAGTTCCACTTCAACCTTGTCAGTGTTGGAACTACGGGAGTATGCTAGCATACTAAACTATTTACACTAATTTGACATGACAACTTACCTCACCTTAAGAGGGTAAAAAGCAGCATTTTATAAAGGATTAGAAATTATTTAATATTAGCCCTTAAAAGCCTGGCGCTCTTCACAGCTGGCTTTATGTCTGAAGACAAATATGAAGCTCCTTACCTAGTGATCTCATCATCTCCGAGCACGGCTTTCGAAATGGGTGAGTATCTGGCTGGTGATGTTGGCGTCTGGCCCAAGTATGAAGACGGGCTAACATGGTTGTCAACAGATTGAGAAGAAGCTTCAAAAGAAATTGAGAAAATATATCAAAAGTGAACAAACATCATCACTTAGTACCACAATGTAAACCTTAAAGCTAAAGTAAATTTATTTTTGTTCCTTTGCATAACAAAATTTAGTAAATTATGTCATCTAGGATTGAAGCATGAGCTCAGTTCTCAGGTAAAAACTGGTTTTAACATTTAGATGGATGAAGCTAATTTATTTCCCTCTTTCTCTTTTGAGAAAATACAAACACAAAGGAATTTTATATAAGCTGATTTGCAAAATTAAAACCAGGAAAGGTCAAAGATTGTCACAGAAAGGACTAAAATATCATGTACAATAATAAAAATATTAATAATTATTATTATTTTTATGTGTATGGCTGTTTAGCCTGCATGTATGTTTGTGCACCATGTACATGCCTGTTGACCACGGAGGTCAGGAGGAGGTGTCAGGTCCTCCAGGACTAGAGGGACAGGTTTTGAGCTGCCAGTGCTCTTTACTACTGAATCATCTTGCCAGCCCAGTAAATTTTGTTAACAAGTCAGTTGTAGACTTAAAACAAGAGAGAAAGAAAAAAAAAAAAAGTATGCAGATTCACAATTTATTGTGATTGGAGACCAGAAGTCTAAAAATAGTTAAGAAAAGCCTTATATCAGTTCTTAATTGTCAAGCTAATTTGTGCTGACTTTTAATATTCCCACAAGAGTGGAAATCTGGTAAAAAGAAAAAAACTTAAAAAGTAAAAATTATCTGTTGTTTCACTTCTATAATACTACCATATGCATATAGGTTCTCTTGAAAAACTGTAGTTCAGAGGTGTACTGCAACATTCCTGACCATACTTACAATACCCAAGATAGAAACTTTTTAGTTATTGTTTACAGAGACACCGTCCTGAATTAGCTGAATCATTGGCAAAATACATAGAAAGTAATAACTAGCTGCAATGTCTAACATTTTTATTACCAACCACTAGTTTTCGTTATACTGTATTACTAAGCATTTCAATAGTAAAAGCCCGTGGGAAGTATATATAAAAGCAGAGAGGTCACTAGTTCAAAAGACTATAGCGGCTGTGCCACCGACTTTAAATAAAGAAATGGAGGGATTTGAATAAAGAACACCGGAAAACGAACTATAAGGTGGAAGGAGAAAACACATATTCTACTAAAAAGGACCCAGCATCTCTGTAACATACAAAAAGGAAGCGTGTCTGATTTCTCCTAGCAGTATAATCTAGGGTTAGTGGTGTGCAGCTTTAAAGTCCAAAGACTTTCCTAGATGATATATATGTTTATTGATTTTTGATTCTTAAGGTTTTTTTTCTTCTGTATTATAATGTTTGTATGGAACAAAAATCTAAACTAAGAATACAACAGAAAAAGTGAACATAAAATTCTAATAAATACCAAAATTATAAAAAAGTAACTTTTCCCTGCGAGATTTAAACTGCTCCATTGTGCAGTAAATCCTTTTTGTGACCTTGTTCTCTGACAGCAAGGGCTAAAAATTCATGTTGCTATCTATTAACCCGAAGTTAGATTATATAAAACATTGCTACCTTATACCTGAAACCTTATTTAACCAGATTCCACAGAGAAATGGCTGAAGAGAGGAACCCAATTTATTATGAAATATCAAATATCAAAACTAATTGCCTAAGACCTGCAAGGTTTGGACAGGAGGAAGGAAGTAGAGACCATGAAGTGAAAGTGAGAAGAGCCTGAGGCTGGCCCTAAGTGCAACAGAAAGAATCTACACTGAGAGTGAGAAGACAGAAACACACGGCCGTTCCAGTGTCAGCCACTGCTAGATACAAAGATGAGCTTGGTCATTTGCAACAAGCATACTTTTATTCCTGTCTACTCCATTTTAGTTATCTCTATTTTCATTGTCTTTAAGTTAGAAATATTGATTGTGCCTGCCCAATTAATGGACTTCCATAATCATCATTACTTGTTTCCTTCTATATTCTTGTCAAAAGACTTTTTTCTATTTCATAATCAACTGTTTTCTTAAGTTGGACATATGCTCACTCATATACTGCCTCTTCCAGAAAATCCCTGTCCCCTAAACTTTGACAATCATCTCTTAAATCAAGTGTCATCTAATTCACTTTTCTGCAAAGGTAACAAATGACTGAAAATATGGATGTTTCATATTTATCATTATTAAGTTTAACTGAATCCCAAACTAAAATCTTCCAAACAACAAAAATTCCAAATATATACAGATGAATTCATTGAAAAGTTACAGTATCATTGTAGTTTATCAAGTTAACAGAATTAAGAAAAAACCAATAATCTCTGTAAATAAAACATTTATGCAATTAAAAAAATGTGAAAAATAAACTATAAGTCAGAAATAAAAATTAGCTTTATTAACCTGGCAATGTGAATATACAAAAGTCCTGGCAAAATGCTTTTTTCTAGAGTTAATGCTGAGGTAGTTGATGCTTATGTGTATGGGTGCTTTGCCTGCATACATGTACAAGCGCTATGTGTGTGCCTGACCCCTGTGCAGGCCAGAAGGTGTCAGATCCTCTGAAACTGGAGTTAGAGATGGTTGTGAGTGGATGTGTGTGTTGGTAATTACACCTGGGTCCCCTGAAAAAGTAGTCAGTGCTCTTAACTGCTGAGCCATCTGTCTAGTCCTTGACGTTTCTTTTTAACAGTGACCTAGAGGTTCTATCAGTCATCAGACAAAGGAAACGAGTGTTTAAAGAACAGGAAAAAAACTTCTGAATTTTTATACAAATCACATGGTTGGATAAACAGACTTTTACAAGATAACCTGAGGTACTTTTAATGATCTTAGCAATACAGATTATATATTCAAAATAAAGAAACCAGTCACGTTTTTACCAGTGAAAACTAAAAACATTTAAAAAGCAGTATCATTTATAGTAGACTTGAATATCAGGCTTATCAAGTATCTTGGCTAAATGTAACAAAAACAACTATAAAATCTCTATTATACTACAAAATACTGCTCAGATGAATTTTAAAGATATCTGTACAATTAAGACAAAGCTATCATTTGGACTGGGTGAAAGTCAACTTTTGTTTTTGCACAACAGCACTATACTTTCCTATTTTCTTCAGTGTCGGTTGTCCCTGTTGTCCCTGTCACAGTCTTACTCTACTCTGAGTTTGAGATCGTCCTACCATAACCGCCTAAGTGCGAGACTACAGGAGCAAGACAATCAGGCCTGGCTTCACTTGTGTGTTTGTGTGGTGCATGCACACGGTTTAAGCCTGTGTATGTGGGCATGTTTGTGTGTTCAGTAGAGGCCAGGAGGTTGACACTGCTGTCTTCCTCCACTTCACCACACCTCACTGAACCTAGAGCTGGCCATCATAGTGGACTGGCTGGCCCTCCTGCCTTGGCTTCCCCAGCACTGAGGTTACAGACTCAATTTGCTGAGCCTGGCTCTTACACGGTGCAGTACAGTTGGATTTAGGACCCCATGCTTTCATAACAAATACTTCCCACTGAGCTATCTCCATAGCTCTAGCATTTTTTCTAATTCTAAAAATCATCAAGGAACTACAAAGAAGACTCAATATAATCTTGAAAAAAATAACAAAGTTGAAAGACATATAAACAGAAAACAACATGTATCATAAAGTTATGTCACAAGGATAGGAAAATATGATAATAGAATTAGAACCATACATATATTCTCTTAGTATATAATAAAATCACACACACACACACACACACACACACACACACACACACACACACACACACACACACTCAGCACTCGGGAGGCAGAGACGGGTGTATTTCTGGGCGTTTGAAGCCACCCTGGTCTAGAGTGAGTTCCAGGATAACCAAAGCTACACAAAGAAATCTTTTGTCTCAGAAAACAAAAACAAAAACAAACAAACAAACAAACAAAAACTACCAACATAGTGCAGTGCTAAGAATCATAATTTGTTTGCTGGATCACTGGGATATATGTTTGAAAAAAAAGTTACATGTAAAAATTAAATCAAAGCACATCAGGCTTAGAGGTTAGGATAAAGCCATAAAGCTTCTAAGTTCCTCCATATGACTGTAGGATAGAAAATGATTTCAATCTGTTTTGAAATAATGTATCATGAAAAAACAAAAAACAAAAAAACGAAACTGCATCCGAGATGGTGTGAGCAGCAGTTGGCCTAGACAAGGAGAGCCGAGCTCAGACTGCTTCCCTGCCTCCCTTTCATGACAGCCAATAGAAGGCTTTTTGATGCTTACAAGGGCTTGAGTTTGATATACAAGATGAAAGAGATGTCACAGAAATACTGTGGCCTGTGAGAACTGTGTGCATGTGGTAGAGGGGGAGTCAGGAACTCTAACCATGTATGGTGGCAGTAATATGTTGTCATCAGCATGTATTGTTCTAGGAAGGAAATATAGAATTGAAGAAATTCAGCATAAAACACTTCACACAATGGAGCAGCTTGGGGGCCCAAGACAAAATAATTTCTTGCCTCCAGTAATCAAACTCTGTACTTCAGATGCTGATATGAAAAATCAGTCTATTTGTTGAGATCTTCAAGATAACAAAGAATGTAAAGTTTTGAAGGGCCATCCAGATTTCATGAATTTGGTATTCCATCCCAAAGAAAGCTATGAATTTACAGGTCTAAGTGATGAGCACATATGCAGGGTTTAGGGCTTGAAATGAAAGCAGAGAGGCCACTTCTTCATTTTCCTGGGACAGTACTGGAATACTCAAGATGATGCTAAGTTGTGGTTATAAAGAAGAATGAAGCAATGTGGTTTTATGTTGTAGGCCCCAGAGGCTCTTCTGTCTCTCCAGTCAGAACAGGCCTGAGCTTAAAACACACCTTTAAAGTTGGTGCTCTTGCCGGAAATGATCGGGTAATTTAGCATCTCACTTTGTCCAGTGAGCCTCAAGAGACTAGCCCTGCTCTCACAGAGAAGGCACTCTTCCTTGGGTGGTCTGGGATTAGTGAACATTTGTGTGCAGTCACTGGTTATCCTGGGAAAGTGATGTGGGTTCCAGACTCATCACTCAGGGCACTCAGCCTATCCTCAGTGGCTTTGTAGCTACTGGATCTGGTTATTCCCACTAGGTACAGTTGGAGGCCATCACAAGTGGTTTTTTTTTTTTTTTTTTTGGTTTTTCAAGACAGGATTTCTCTGTATAGCTCTGGCTGTCTTGGAACTCACTCTGTAGACCAGGCTGTCCCTGAACTCAGAAATCCACCTGCCTCTGCCTCCCAAGTGCTGGGACTAAAGGCTTGCACCACCACTTCCCGGCTAGCTTTTTCTTATCACCAGGAAAAATAATAAAGATCAGGATGAAAATAATTAATGAATAACTCAATACATAGCCATTAACATCTGTAACTAAAGAATAATGATTCCAAGAGTTGAAGATGCAAAAGGCCAGACTACAAAGTGTTCTGAATCCTTTGCTAACTGGCTATGGCCCATACCACCCTGAACTCATCTGATATCAAATTCTTTGTAAATGGTTTATCAGCTAAACACACACACACACACACACACACACACACACACACGCACACGCACACACACACACACACACACACACACACAAGCTCTGTAACACAGAAATGTCAACCTTAAGAGAAATGGGGTACACAAATTCAAGAAAAAAATATAAACTGAACATGGTGGCACATATATGTAATCAGAACCAAGGAGGCCAAGGCAGAGGGAGCGTGAATTTGAGGTCAGCCTGGGCTACAGAGCGCAATTGTCTAAAACAAGTAAATGATGGTAGTAATGGGATAAAACGATGAAAGCAAAAACCACGAGAAGACAGACACATGCAAAAGTATCCCAGCAGCTCTACTCCATATAAATCCCAAATGAAAACGGCCCAGTTGTAAAATAGAAAATCTGCTGTACGCGCATATAACAGGATCTTACAGAACACTAAAACACACAGAAACAAACCACCAAGCAGATACTACACAGGCCTCACACACCTTTGAGGTAAGCAGAAGCAGCAAATTATAAGGGTAGACAGAGAAATTTAAGAACGAGTAGATCTAAAATATCTACATATAACAAAGTAACAAATACACACACACAGACAAGGTTCTCTCTAAGAACAAGCAGATTTCATGTTATCTCTTCACTCCTGACAAAGGGAGAATCAGGGTTGCCTGGTACTTTTTCCCTGTTCACTCTCTCAGAGAATTCTTTCCTCACCTCAGTTTACTTTATACCTATGCCTTAATCTCCCATAAGAGAACTTATCATTGTATTTTCAAATCTCCAGCTATGTTCTGCATGGAAAGAACAGGCATAAAGAAGGCAGTTGTTTGAATACTGTTGGGAAGGAAGGATAAAAGAAGTACAAAAAAGCACACAGAAGAATCATCCACAAACCACAGAACAAAAGCTGAAAAACCTATTAGGAAAACCAAGCTAGAAGGAGGCAAAGGAATGGAGTTAGTATGAAGGTCCACAGAGGCTGAACGGATAGACAAGCAGTGACTGGATGGGCGAAGGACTGGTTGCGAAGGACTTAAAACTGTTGCAGATGCTGTAGTGACAGTTACTGAGAAGATTTGTATTAGAAATACTTAGGCACTCAAGCTGAGGTAGAGGGCAGGAGCGAAAGCAAGAAATCAAGACACCAGAAAGCTATGGTTTACACGAGCTAGCGCAGATTAAGAACATCAAATGGGAACAAAAGTGGCAAGAAAGATAATATAGTATTCAATGAAGAAAGCCAGATCTGTAAGGAGACTTCCATGATCATAATACAAGGAAGAGGCAGTAAGTTGAATGCGAGGTCTGGCAAGGGCTTAGGAAAGCAAAAACTATGAAAAACAAATGTAAGTGCTTTAAAAGCCCACAAAAAATGAATTCTTCATGTGTTTTCTATATTAAATAAATATAATTTAAAAGTCTATTCAAAATGTATAATTACAATTGCCTGAGATGGGCAATAGTGATAAAATAGAAAGTTGAGTTAGCCAAGGTGAACTACAGTTTTCTCATAGTGTCTTATTAGTTCATTAACAGATTGGAACCAAGAACAAACAGCTAAACATCTATAAACCTACACAACAGACATTGCTTAGTCCTTACTACTCTTCAGGATTAGCTCGTCCACTTTTTTAAAAAAAATTATTTTATTTTATTTTATTTTATTTTATTTATGAGTACACTGTAGCTGTCTTCAGACACACCAGAAGAGGGCATCAGATGCTATTACAGATGGTTGTGAGCCACCATGTGGTTGCTGGAATTTGAACTCAGGACCTCTGAAAGAGCAGTCAGTGATCTTAACCACTGAGCCAACTCTCCAGCTCCCTAGCTCTTCCACTTAAAAAATGCCAGACCATTATTAAAAAAGAATTAATTTCATAAAAATACTTTTTGTTTAATGTTTTCCTAGGTAGTAACCTCGGTATTCGTAATATATATTTGATAAAAATTAGGACATTAACTATCAATTTGTAGAAAAGCTGTCCTAAATGTGCACATGGCTGTCCTAAAGAGGCAGTACTCAAAGTGAGACTGATACCTGAATTGTTGAACCAGATTCTTTAAATGCAAATAAATATATACAAAGTCCTAATGTAAACTTTATGCACAAGACCAAGGACATGCAAGAATTTCAAGAGGTGACACGTTCTCTTTGTTAAAAAGAAGCATACCATTTCTGTTGATTAGAAAAGCTGAACATCATTAAGGAAATAATTCAATTATATTAAAGTCAGAGTTTTTTCAAAGCCTAGTCAGTGAACCAACCAAAAGCATACTTAGTTTTTCATGCACAGAATAAATTTTTGTACTCAAAAATTTTTTTGTACTAATTTTGTACTCAAACATATAACACTAACTGCATTATTTTACAAAAAATACATTTAGTAATTGTTATTTACAGAAAAGCTTGAGAATCAAGGTGAAAAATACTTTTATTTTAAAGAAGACTGTATTTTGAATTATGTGTTTATGTGTGCTTGTGCATATGGGTGCAGGTGCCTGAGGACCACAGAGGAGTGCAGTGGATCCCTGCAGCTGGAGTTACAGGTGACTGTGACCTGAGGGGTGCTGGGTACAAAACGCAGTATGCTCTCCTAACTGCTGAGCCATCTTTTCAGCCAATTCTTTCTTTTCTTTTAAGACTGTCTCCATCTCCCCACCACTGGGTTTATATGTGTATAGTATTTTTATGATGTTCAATCTTTTTTTTAATTACACTGTATACTGGTAACATTATAAAGAACATAGTCATGAAAATAAGACACATGTAAGCAACCTTAAGCTAACACACTTACAATTAGTGATGTCAGGTGGTGCATAGCCATCATTTATATACAGACTTGTTGGTTTTGCCACTTTCAAATAAACAAAATCAGATGTATTCTTTAAGGCAGTCACTGCTTCTTCATGAGTAACTTCTTCTAAACACACACTGTTTACCTACAAGGAAATAACAAGAGATATATTTGAAGATACTTTTACATGCTTTCTGGTTTTTAGAATAAAACAATTACCTAAATGATATAGGATATGAAAGAGTGATTCACTGAAAACCAAGATGTGGAAAAAGACACACTTCTTTACTGTCTATGATACATGGAGATTGTTTTTATAAATGTTCATGAAATAGACACTTTTGACTCTAGCTTCTTGCCCTAGCCTCAACTTTCTCTCACTAATTAAGACTAAATTAAGACATTTAGGGATGCAGTATTACAGAATTTAATTCTTTTAAGGAGAAACAATAGTAAAATACAAACTAAAAGTAAGCTATTCCTATCGAGCATGATCCAGTTTGTAGCACTAGGCACAAACACCATGACTATCGGTTTGTCATTAAATGTTTTCTTACTTACGTCTAGATCTGTAACATAAGAGCTGACAAATTACTCTGATTAGATAGACAAGGAAAGAAGATGATCTCAGAGTTTTAGGCTGAGCAAAAGTTATTTGAATTTGGGAGTATGTACCAATATATCAGGACACGCAAGCCCGAGTTCTAAATCCCCCCTCAAGACTAGAAGCTAGAGAGCATGACAAGACAGGAGAGTGACAGCTGGTTACAGCGAGATAAAGAAGAATAACAAGATAGAGAGAAAAGTGGGGAGTGATGGAGGTCTGTCAAGCGGCCTCAAATTGTCTAAGTTCAGCAGAGTTGTAAGAACAAAGGCTTTATTAACTTTTTTTTTTTTTTTTTTTGAGACAGAATGAAATGTCTTGTTGCTTTTGAAAAATCAGCATGTGTTGGTTTCCTGCTAACAATACAGGTTCTGGACAAACAATAAAGCATTGTACACATAAAATTAAAAAATAAAATTGAGGGCTGGAAAGATGGCTAAGTGGGTAAAAAACTAGTTACACAACCCTGACAACTTGAGTTAGATCCCTGGACTCAGAACCAGGAAAGCCCTCAGATGTGGTGATCTGAGACAGGAGACACAGTGGCAAGCATGCCAGCCAGCTGGCCTGGAGTGTGCAACACAGCAGCAGAGACTCGGAGAGACCCTGCCTCGGTGGAAGACAAACCTTGGAAGCTGTCCTCAGCTCTCCCCACAGTAGTGGTACACACAGACAGAGAGAAGAGAGAATGCACAGCACAGTAAGAAGGCTGTTTATGCTGGCAGATGGGTACTTATGGTCAAACTATCACTTGTAGCTTTGGGAAAGACTGGCAACAATACTGTAAGAGGCAAGAGCAAAGACAATCCTGTTCCCCACAGCCAAGTTGCTAATGTTGAAAAAAAATTTTTTTACAAGTGTCTAGAAAACAATAGAGTGGTAACCTCTGTTGCTTAGTAACGTTACTAACAGAATTCCTAATGGGCCAATAAAATCAATGCTTAAGTAGTCAATGAAACCTTCCTACAACGGAGCACACAGAAATTCTTCGTATCATAACTATTTATAACATGCTCCCCAAGTGGAAATGACATAATCACTACTATACTACACTATTTTATGTCTTTACAAACATCTCTGAGCCTTTCTGCCACTAGGCCTTGAAGGTCAGCACAGTGCCCATGCTACTATTGCTGCTATTCTGTCTCCTACCATTACCAGTTTGCTTAGCCTATTTTGTTTAGGACTGGGCATGGATGATGGAGCCCATATTTGTGAAAGTGTTAACATATCTGAAATGTTGTATTGGCTAGTTTTATGTCAAGTTGATATAAGCTAGAGTCAGCAGAGAGCCTCAATTGAGAAAATGCCTAAGATCCAGCTGTAGGGCATTTTCTTCTCTTCTCTTTTCTTTCTTTTCCCCCTCCTCCTCTTCCCTCTTTTCTTTTCCCTTTCCTTTCCTTTCCTTTTCTTTTCCCTTTCCTTTCCTTTCCTTTCCTTTTCTTTTCCCTTTCCTTTCCTTTTCCCTTTCCTTTCCTTTTCCCTTTCCTTTTCCCTTTCCTTTTCCCTTTCCTTTCTCCTTTCCTTTTTCCTTTCCTTTTCCCTTTCCTTTTCCCTTTCCTTTTTCCTTTCCTTTTCCCTTTCCTTTTCCCTTTCCTTTTTCCTTTCCTTTCCCTTTCCCTTTTTCCTTTCCTTTCCCTTTTCCTTTCCCTTCCCTTCCCTTCCCCCCTCCCCTCCCCTCCCCTCCCCTTCCCTTCCCTCCTTTCCTTCCTTCCTGTTTTTGGAGACAGGATTTCTCTGTGTAGCCCTGGCTGTCCTGGAACTTACTCTGTAGACCAGGCTGGCCTCGAACTCAGAAATCCGCCTATCTCTCTACCTCTGCCTCCCAAGTGCTGGGATTAAAGGTAGGTGGGCATTTTCTTAATTAGTGATCAATGGGGGAGGGCCTAGCCCATTGTGGGTGGTGATATCCCTGGGCTGGTGGTCCTGGGTTCTATAAGAAAGCAGGCTGACCATGTCTCGAATAACAAAATAAAAAAAAAAAAAGTAAATCTTAAAAAAAAGAAAGCAGGCTGAGCAAGCCATGTNAAGCAAGCCAGTAAGCATCACCCCTCAATGGCCCCTGCATCAGCTCCTGCCTCCTGGTTCCTGTCCTGCTTGAGTTCCTTTAGTGATAAACAGCAATGTAGAGTCATAAGCTGAATTAACCCTTTGGTCCCAAACTTGCTTTTTGGTCATGGTGTGTCAATGCAGCAACAGAAACCCTAGGGGACATGTCTAGCTTTCTCTTCTCTTTCTAGGCTTCATAGGACCTTATCTTCATCAGCACCTTAACTTTTCCTCCGGTTTCAGTTTCGTAGTGAGCATGATGACTAAGTAAGGCATTTGTTGATGGACACTGGATAAATGATGATACAGTCACAAAGTTAAATCTTTTATTAATGGGTTTCTGCTCTAGGAATATGGATCCATTACAGTATCACCATATGGAGTGAAAAAAGTATGAAGAAACTACACAGTCCAGCAGCCTCAGAAAGCTTCCAAATAAGATATTTATTTAGACTTACATATGTGACTAAACATTTTAATTATTATTTTATATGTTTTGTGTACATGTGTACGCACATGAGCATGCCTGATACCCATGAGTGTGGGAAGGTGGAATCAAATTCTAAACTGGGTCCTGTAAGAATGAGCAATAAGCACTCTCAACCACTGAGCCATCTCTCCAGACCCTGTTTATACAATTGATGAAAAGAAAAGAGAAAAAAATACACACAATTCTTGCTGTTCTTGTTTTGGGAATGAGTAATGACTTCACTGGTTTTCCTTATGTAATAAATAGCTCAGTTAAAACAAAAGAAGTTCACACTTGACCATGCACTGCACTGTAAACTTAAGACTGTGATTTAACAAGTGTGTGCATTTCAAGATTTCAACTCTTTAACTAGGAAAGAGAGATGAGCAGAGAGACAGAGGAAGAATCAAGATGAGCATAGGGCTGCTAAAGGAAAAGGCAGTAACAGCAAGAATCACTGCAGTTTGACAAGGGCTGGCTAGATTCACTCAGCCTTTGTTGGTTTCAGAATGGAAAAGCCGACATCTAATGACTTTCAGAACACTGCTTGTACTCACTGCTAGAAGCTTATCTCCAATCTGAAGCTTGCCATCCTTGTGTGCTGCACCTCCTTCAATTATTTTGGTTACATAGATGCTGTTGTCACCAGGAATGTGCTGATTTCCAACACCTCCAGCAATGCTGAACCCAAGACCTGGTTGGAACACACTTGTTTAGATTCTCATCAACAAGGTGAATTTAAGTCCAGAGGGAAAAGAATGAAAATTAGAAGTGATCATTCCATCACAGAGAAAATTATTTATTTAGTTTTCTGCTTTTAAAATCTTAAGTTTAGAGAGTGGAGAGGGGTCAGTGGTGAAGAACACTGGAGGCTCCTACAGAGGTGTTGATTCCTAGTACCCACATGAGAGCTCATAACCATCTGTAACTCCAGTTCCAGGGGATCTAATGCCGCCTTCTTGCCTGGTACTCATGTGGTACAGACATTTAAGCAAGCAAAACACTCATACACATGAAATCTAAATTATTTTTAAAACCTTAGATTTTTATATAAATGCAGGCATGTTACTAGTTACAAATACTCCTTTTTCTTAGGGTTTCTCCTTAGAGTCTTTCTGTAAAGGATTTGAGAATGAACAGAAACATAAACTCATGCTTTACTTCTACCTCGTACCTAACTATGTGTCTTACTAATAGTTTAATATTTTCATAAGACTTGAGAAGAAATCAAAATTTTGTTTGTACAAGGTAGAACATCAAGCTTTAAAATGCGGATACTTTTCTCCAATAGTCTTGAAGTGACAGTTTAAAATAAAATAACAATTTCTTTTTTTTTTTTTTTTTTTTTTTTTTTTTTTTTTTTTTTTTTTTTTTTTTTTTTTTTTTTTTTTTTTTTTTTTTTTTTTTTTGGTTTTTGAGACAGGGTTTCTCTGTGTAGCCCTGGCTGTCCTGGAACTCCCTTTGTAGACCAGGCTGGCCTCGAACTCAGAAATCCGCCTGCCTCTGCCTCCCGAGTGCTGGGATCAAAGGCGTGCGCCACCACCGCCCGGCATAAAATAACAATTTCTGCAGTTCTGAAATCCCGTTTCATTACCAAATTCTCCACATTTTCTTTGTTGGAATCCTCCTACTTCTAGGAAGCCAAGTACTAACTAGAATTACTATTTCTACTTATCCCATCAGTGTTTTCAAATTCAGAAACCACTTTCTCAGTCCTCACTACAGAGGTATGTGCCATGACATACAGTATTTTATCCTTTTTAAAATCTTATCTACACTCTATTAGAGTACTTCACAGATAGTCAGAAGTTGGTATAAACATTATATATGATTTCAAGAGACAAGTATTTAGTAAGAGTCAACAACAAGAACAAACTAACTTAGCAGAAAAACAAAATGACACTTAAAATGGATACAAACAAATCTATTCTAAGTTAGAGGGCTGGTAAGAAGATCAACCGGCAAAGGTGCCTTCCACCAAGCCTGACAACCTAAGTTGACCTTAGGGATCCACACAGAGAGAGAACTAATTCTTGCAAACTGTCCTGATTTCTCTATGCACACCATGGCAGACCACTCCTTCCCTACCAAATAAATGTGACCACAAGTAAGAGGTTCTGTTCCCTATTGTTTAAAAGTATTTAGCATAGGCCACCAAATAGCAAGAGAGACTGTCGAAAAGGTAGGAAGGAAAGTGACAGAGGAAGATACCTACCCAAGTGCATGCCTGGGTGTGCATACGGCAAGCACACAAACACTACATACACACAACATCACATAGAACATACTCTTCGATGTATACACACATAACAGTAAAATGTGTACTAGTACACGGGAATTACTATAGGACTGCTGCAAATGCTGCCACCCTGGTAGGAATACAGCCACTCTAAAACTGTACTTGAGAAAAACAGCAATGAAATAACAGGCACGTTCTGTGAACCAACTCAGATTCTGTAGAGGAAAACAGTATGACAGTCTTAGAGTATAAAAAATGCTTAATGCATATTTCGTATTATGTACCTTTAGGACCTTTAATGAGTTTTATTTCCATGATTTTTTCTGATGCTGGCTTCCGCCTTTTCACATATAATCGCACAATAGATCCAGCTTCTTTTAATGCCTCCACTGCTTTGCTGTGGGTTACATCACGAACGTCTGCTTCATTTACTCTCAGTATACAGTCATTTACCCTGATAAAAATGTAAAATAAGATATTAAGTACCAATTTTTAATTTTTCTTTTTGATAAAAGAATTATTTACTCTAGAAAGTATAAATGAATAAGCTATAGGTTAAATTCCAATGTATACATTTCTCAAAAGCCAGCAAAAGTGAAGAAAAATAGATCATTTAAAAATATTAGTATATTTCTTATGTACAGATAAAGATGTATGGTAAAATTGGCAAACATTTTACACTAACCACATGCTAGGTACTTCCTTAGTATTTTAATCCTTAAAACAACTTGTACCAAGTATTTTTTTAACCTATTTTAGACATGGAGAAAATGAGACATAATGAATTTTAATATAGTACTCTCAAGGCTATAAATAAGTAACAGAGCTCTGTTTAAGACTAAGAAAACTGAAGCTCAAGAACATGTAAGGTCAGTTAAACTAGTTAGCTCAGAAGACAGTGTCAAACTGAAATTAATTGTCTTGCCAAGATGAAAAATTTATTTTTTCAAACCTGAGGTGTAGAGCTAAAAATTTATTTCTTGAAACTTATGTGAACTTAAAGATCAGATCATTTAATTCAAAGTCCTTTTATGTAAATAACTTAATTTGACATAAGTTAAAAAAAAAAAAAAACTTTTTTGTTCTTATTCTCACTATTTTCAGCTTAGCTCTGGTCCTGGCTCTGACTGCATGGGACTTCATTAGAAAAAAAATGGGGGTCATTTCAAGCTAGCAGAAAGGAGAACAAAACACATTTAAGATATTAAATATTATCCTGACAAGTGTCTATCTACAACTAATTAAATTTTGTAAAGATACCTTATACTCAAAGGAATGACGAGTACTCTTGAGTGTGTTCTTCAGTTAAACAAGAACCGTATTAATTTTCACATAGGTTGCACAAACAAATAGGCAGTAACACAAGACTAGGGAGGAAACTCACGGAGGGTCCAGTTCCTAATTTTTATGACAAATGTCACTAATATACTATCTGCCATATCATTGAGAAGTTCAGTTCAAAATCTAAAGGGCCACATAATGTACTAAGAACCTTCAAATAAGATGTTGGTTTAATAACTCATAGATTATAAAATCCTTAGTTCTGACATGCCATTCTATAATTACATATAAATACAAATCTAGACCAACCAAAGAAATTGGAAAAATGCCTTATGGTCCAAGGAAATAACATCTTTGTAAAAGACAGTTTCCAAAATAGAACACCATATAAATCCTATGTAAGTTTATGTTTCTCAAAACAGAAAGTAAGATAGCTTTGTGACTTTGTTTGTAAACACCAAAGACATGACATCTATAAAATTGGTTACAGACATTTAAGCTATCAAAATGCATTATTCACAGTACTAATAATACCTAAGATAAAACTGTGTTCCTTAAAGACAGAAACAATACAAAGAGCAAAATGATCTGAGAGTTGGTCATTTACATGTGGCCCAAGGATCTATCTCCATTTAATTTAGTTGTTATGCTATTTCTTCTTTGTATTAGTCCTTGTCTTTGTCAACATCACAGCATTAAGTTTAAGACATACCGCAATCTTCCATCCTGGGCAGCTGCTCCGCCTGTGATAATTTTGGTGATGAAAATACTTGAGTCATCTCCAATGTGTGGGTTGTCTGTACCTCCTGCAATGCTGAAACCAAGACCTGAATTTCCCTAAGGATAGAGGGGAAAATTCCAAAAAGTAAGATCTAAGCATTTAGGCTCTAGAAATTATACTGAGATAGGAATTACATCATAAAAAGGAAATGCACAGGTAAAAGAAACATTCGATATCAAATATACATGTTCTTCGTAAGGAAAGATGTCTTCAGAAGTATTTATTATCGCTTAGTGGGTAAGGCTGAAAAAAATGTACCGAGTTCTTCAGAAGCCTAATTTGAAGTTCTTTCCTTTACAAGTATGTGTAATTTGTTCAATTACACTACCTGAAGAGGTAATACTACAAATTTCTTTTAAAATGTACCTCTCATTCATGTTTGATAGGGCAAACCTCTCCCAAGAGACAAAGCATGTATTCTTTTGCTTAATTAGTCAATTAATTAATATGTTAGAGAAACTGTAGCCCAGAGCACTTCAACCATGATGTAATCCTGGCCTTCGCCTCCTGAGCCTGGGAAAGAGATGTCGTTATGTCATATACTGGATTACTTAATGGCATTTTTTAGTCCTAAAGCCCAATCTGACAACTTACGTCGATGAGCTTTTCTGATGGCAAGCAAACTTTGACAACTGCCACCTTACTTTTATGCTTATTTTACAAACAGGAAAACTGAACTTCTAATATTTGCAAACAAAAAAGAGGTTTTATTGCTATTATAAGTCTATAAAGAGAAATATTACTTTAACCTAAGAAAATATACTTAGAAATCTTTATCTTCTGCATGTAGCTTCCCAATAATTCAAATTAGTGGGTATATAGCTATTCATATTTAAAAAATATTTATTTTCTGCATGTAGCTTTACAACATGCAAATAAGTAGATACATAACTATCATATTTAGTAACTTAAAAATCTAATTTCCCACTATATGTCCCAAAATCCCAATATAATTAATTTTTTTCATATTAAATTAGTAAGTAGGATTTCAACATGACTAAGATTGTGGAAAGCTGCCAAGAAATTTAACTATTCAAGTTTTCCAAGCAGTGAAGAATATACAGTCCAAAAACTAAATATAAGAAACTTAAAAGGCACTGGGAGAGGATTAAAACGAGTGAGTTTACCATCAGAGGTGTCAACCATCAGAGGTATCATACAGTGCCCATGAAAGCATGTGAAGCTAGACTGGCACTGAGCTTACCTGAGTGCCACTGAGGGACCTGCCTAACCTGAGTGGGCGCCTGAAGCTAAGTAGACTATGAAGATGGCTACATGTGGGGAAGACCCTTTAGTTCTACTTATTTTCCTGGGCATCCATTCCGGCTTCAAACTCAACAAAATACAATTATCTATGATTTTAGTTTTAAAATATAGATATTCTGCTATTGTAGAACATTTAATTCCCTGAAGTGCTTGCCAGACAGGGGCAGTGTTTCTAAAATAAGACAGAGAGACAGACAGACAGACAGACACACATGCTTTCACTTTCCTCTATACCAATGTGTGTGTGTGTGTGTGTGTGTGTGTGTGTGTACACATGTGCGTGCATGTGAATCTGAGACAGTCTTATGGAGCTCAAGTTGCCCTAAACTCAGCAGCGAACTCTGGTCCTCCTGCCACCACCTCCTAAGTGTTGGGGATACAAGGCTGCCACCACCCAGATAGCATGCTACTTTCTCAGAAAAATTAAAGAGACAAATGTGACAAACTATAATAGTTTAGAGTACCCTAAAGAACTAACTATATGGAATGTAGTTTTGTGGATGGTACCCTGGACGGAAAAACAACAACAACAACAACAACAACAAAAATTAAAACACCTTAAAAACTAAGAAATAAATACAGACTTCAGGTATACAGTGGTCCATTAGTTTAGTAACTAGAATTCTCTGTATTACCCTTATGCTTTTTCTGTAAATCTACAAACATTTAAAAGATATTGAAGAAAAAAAAAACATTCTAAAAATACGATGGCTAATTTTATGACCTGTGAACTTAAAAAAAAATTTCATTTTTCTGGTTTTCAAAGACATTTCGACCTTGGATTCTATGATTGAACAAATATTTAAAAACTCAAGTAACAGATTAAGATAATAGTTTTTACCCTTTCAAGTGTGATTTCCTCATATTCATAATCTGCATCAGTGCCATTAACCTAGAGAGGAAAAAGAAAAGTAGCTTAGAAATTCAGAATGACAATTCTGAAATGTCAAGATATTTCTAAATGATTTATTAATGAAAACCTGTTAACCATGATGGTGGTTAAAAAGCACAGCTCTATTTTAGTGACTTTAGACAAGACTTACAAGGAATGAAGAGTGTAAATGTGACTATGCTACAGAATTACTATCATGACTTTCAAATATAAGAAGGGTGCATTTAGCTTTTGCTATTTTTGAATGTTGATTTTTAATGACTTGTGTGTTTAGCTGTCTTGCTGTACATATGGCTATGTACCACATGCATCCAACTGTCCAAGGAGGCCGGGAGAGGACATAGGATCTCAGTGATTGTATGCTGCCAGCTGGGTACTGGGAATTGAACCTAGATCTTATGTAAGAGCAGACAGCTCTTGACTGCTAACCAATGGCTTACAGCCCCATCTTTCCTGTCTCGATTCACATAGCCAATCAGCTGTCAGCTCTTCCTAAGTTAAATATTTTAACTTCTGAAAAACTATCACGTCTTTATTCTCATTGTTACTACTGATTCAGGTCATTTGTAAACGGCTTCTGGAACACTGCAAATGAATGCCATCTAACCAATAAAACCTAGGTTAGTGTTATCCATTGCCTCAAATGTTTTACATTTTAAACTAATTCAGACTAATCTTTTAAAAGTTCAGGCTGTTAACACACTTCTTTTAAAACTTTCAGAAATTCTCCTTGCCTAAAACTAAAATCTGTGGCTTTACAACCAAGGTTCTGTACCACCTGCTCCCATCTGAGACACATCAAACAGGTTCAGTTTATTCTCTATTCTCTTTAGAGGCATTCCCATACTGAGTGTCCTTGAAATCAGATTAACCTAGGTTTAAACCCTTGCATTACCATTTCTAGTAACAGGGGCTAGGTAATATACTCACTATAGGTCAGGAGAGATGGTAAGAGTTTTATTTCTGAAGATGATTCCTGTCCTCCTTCCCACTTACTCTGTAGCATCCCTAAATCTAACACCGAGGAGTGATGAGTCCACTTCCCTTCCTCTAGGATTCAGCTGAGTCCTTCGACCTTCGTTAACGAAGCAATGATGCTGGGTGGTTCTGAGTCTCATGTACTTGTAGTTCTGGCTTTGCCTTACAACTTAGCATTCCTTACAGCTTAGCAGATAAAATCTGAGGAAACTCAAAGTGCTCATGACCAGACCCAAATGAAGGAAAACCAAGGTACTTAGCCCTTAGTCTTAGCCTCATTCTTAACCAAGTAGACAGCACCACCTGCCATTCAAGCTTGTGAGGCAAATTTAGACTTTCTAGTTTTTACCACTAACCCACCCAAAACTCTTGTCATCTAATATTAACCTGCTATCCAGCCTGTGAGATTTATGAGAAGTAATAAATTACTGTTTGTAAAAAATGATACCAGTGGAGTGGGGAGATGGCTCAGAGCACTGACTGCTCTTCCAGAGGTCCTGAGTTCAATTCTCAGCAACCACATGTTGCCTCACAACCACCTCCCCCC
>NC_034601.1:26812168-26832601 GCF_900095145.1 Mus pahari | reverse complement strand
CCCCCCCCACCCCAAGACAGGTTTTCTCTGTACAGCCCTGGCTGTCCTGGAACTCACTTTATAGACCAGGCTGGCCTCGAGCTCAGAAATCCGCCTGCCTCTCACAACCACCTGTAATGGATCAGATGCCCTCTTCTGGTGTATCTGAAGATAGCCACAGTGTACACGTATACATAAAATAAATACATACATAAGTCTTAAAAAAAATGATACTAGCTTTTAGTGAGGGTTATACAATGACAGTGAAACAAAACAACGAAGACTCCCCACTCCCGTCCTCCCCCCAAAAACTTAAGTTCTTTTTTCCCTTCATTATATGTAAGTTTAGTCCAGGTCTGTCCAGAAAAGAGCTCATGTTTTTTTGAGGACATTTGAAATCCTTATCTAATTAAGAGACATGAGGAGGAGGAAGAAGAAAGCCTACAATCCCTCTCCCATAACCATGTGCAGAATTTTCATGGAGCTGTTCATATTCCCTAGACTCATGTATATATCTGACATAGTATCATTCCCAGATGAAAGGGAGGGAAAGGAAAAAGAGTAAGAGAAGAAATTGAGAAAACTGGTTGCATATGTTGTGAAGGGCTGAATTTAGAAATGAAAGATTGGTCTATGGTTAGGATGTTCAATGGCTATTGATCACAAGCCTCAGTGTTATTGTGGTAGGAATATCTGCTGATATGACTTTGCCATATTTCCCTTGCATTCTAAAGATAAATTCCACTAACTACAGTGAATGGTGCATTTTAGGTGGCACTGAACTTAGATACAGTCTTTTCCTGTAAACTCTGTTTTCTTTTTAGATGATTGACTGCTAGGCATTTCATACTTTTGTCATTGTAACATATGGACCAATACTTTCGAGTAGTTACTGTTTACATCCTGGAATAATATTAATTATTGATAAATTTAAAAATTATATACTTTTGATACTGGTACATACTGGCCCTAAAGAGATGCAAAACATTTAGCACAGATACTCAATCTTTCACTGACACAGACTTAAATTTTCTAATTAGAAAAGCACTAATAAAATCAAACAAGACAAAGCTTATTATGTTAAAAGTGTATGACTTGGCCAAAGGAAGATAACAAAGATGCTTGATTTATTAATATGCTACAGCTTAGGTTTAATTTAATAGTATCTTTCCACATAGTAATATATTGACATTCAAGATCTTATGCACCAATATTCATAATTCATGGTTCATATTGCATAACCTGAGTAACTAAACCTCAAAGCCTATATTACAAGCCAAAAATCTAAAATTAAAATGTAAAGAAAAGCAAAAGTTCTTCCTAATGAAAAATTAATGTAACTAAATAAAAATTAACTCTAAAGAGTTTGCTTAAAAATTTCCCTAAATAATGACTCTTAAGTTTGTAGCTGATCTTTGCTACTTTGTGGGCTCTTCTTTCCCCATCCTTTACCCCTAATCTTACTCCCTTCTGCTCACTAGGAGAGAGAGGAGGACAGGAGGGAGGGAGAGCTGGAGGGAGGAGTTCCTTGAATTTCATTTCTTTCCTTTTGTTTCTTCCTTGAGCATGAGGACTAACAAACTCAATCCAACCAGAACCTGCCTCTCAGGGCCCTAGCATTTATATATAAACCTCTGAAAAGTTCCCAGAATTCCAAACGTCACGAAAATCACAGAAACTTTCTATAGCTAGCAAATCACCTCTTTGCTAGAGCATGAGGCAAACCATAGCTGCTGCAAAGCAGCCCCAGATCCCACACCTGGGATTTAAATGAAAACACAAAATATTTGTAAAAATAAAAAAACAAAAGTTCATTTTAAATACTTATAACTATCAACTATACTACATATAGAAAAACTGAAGGCGATCATGTAAGAAATTTATTAAGTCTCAACTGAATGAATTCTTTCCTAGCATTTAGGGTTTATTTGGAGAGAAAATTATGACAGAAAAGATGAGAGTGATTTCAACAAATTCACCTTTCACCTCTTTTATGAAACCTGTAGAAATCTACGTTTTCTTTTGGTCCTTTGGCCTTACATTAGTATTTTTACTATTTTATTTTTAAAATTTTACACTTATTGTGTGTGTATCATGGAGGTCAGAGGACAACTTGTGGGAGCTGGTTCTCTCCGACCACGCAGTACTGGGGAAGCAAACTCAGGCCGTCATGCTTTACCCACAAGTCATCTCACCAACATAAATTTTTCCTTTTTAAGGACATAAAACAGATGGAGAGATAATGAAGTTCAGTGCCAGTGAGGTTGTGTCAATCTGTAATTAAAATTGAGTTTAATATACCATATAGGAAAACTGAAAGTTTACCTCCAAAAAAGAATAAATAAGGATGTATGGTTTTAGTACTTCTACTAAATATAGTAGTGAAAGCTCAAATCAGGGAAATAAGTCAAGAAATAACAGATATCCATATCTGCAGATATCTGGATTACAGTATCTGCCCTACCCGGGGATCCATCTCACATGCAGACACCAAATCCAGACACTATTATCAGAACCCAGTTCTCCCACCACAATAAGCTCTGGATACCGCAACACACCAGAAAAGCAAGACTGATTTAAAAATCACATCTCATGAAGATGACAGAGGACTTCAGAAGAACATAAATAACCCCCTTAAAGAAATACCAGAGAGCTGGGCATGGTGGCGCATGCCTTTAATCCCAGCACTCGGGAGGCAGAGGCAGGTGGATTTCTGAGTTTGAGGCAGCCTGGTCTACAAAGTGAGTTTCAGGACAGCCAGGGCTATACAGAGAAACCCTGTCTGGAACCCTCCCCCCACCCCCCCCAAAAAGAAAGAAATACAAGAGAACACAGGTAAACAGGTAGAAGCCCTTAAAAGGGAAACACAAAAATCACTTAGAGAATTACAGGAAAACACAATCAAACAGGTAAAGGAATTGAACAAAACCAACCAGGATCTAAAAGTGGACATAGAAACAATAAAGAAGTCACAATGGGAGACAACTCTGGAGATAGAAAACCTAGGAAAGAGATCAGGAGTCATAGATGCAACATCACCAACAGAGTACAAGAGATAGAAGAGAGAATCTCAGGGGCAGAAGATACCATAGAAAACATTGACACAAGAGTTAAAGAAAATGCAAATTGCAAAAAGCCCCTAACCCAAAACATCTAGGAAATCCAGGACACAATAAGAGGACCAAACTTAAGGAGAATAGGTATAGAAAAGAGAGTAAAGATTCCCAACTTAAAGGGCCAGTAAATATCTTCAACAAAATTATAGAAGAAAACTTCCCTAACCTAAAGAAAGAGATGCCCATAAACATATAAGAAGCCTACAGAACTCCAAATAGACTGAACCAGAAAAGAAATTCCTCCTGTCACATAATAGTCAAAACACCAAATGCACAAAACAAAGAATATTAAAAGCAGTAAGGGAAAAAGGTGAAGTAACATATAAAGGCAGACCTATCAGAATTATACCAGACTTCTCACCAGAGACTATGAAAGCTAGAAGATCCTGGGGAGATGTCATACAGACCCTAAGAGAACACAAATGCCAGCCCAGACTACTATACCCAGCAAAACTCTCAATTACCATAGACGGAGAAACCAAGATATTCCATGACAAAACCAAATTTACGTAATATCTTTCCACAAATCCAGCCCTACAAAGGATAACAGATGGAAAACACCAACACAAGGAGTGAAACTACACCCTAGAAAAAGCAAGAAAGTGATCTTCTTTCAACAAACTCAAAAGAAGAGCAGCCACACAGTGTAGTATGTCTATGTAAGAGAATATTATTTAGCAGTTAAAAAAAGTAAATTAGTAGGGTGGTGTATGCTCACTGTAAAGTGTTAGCCTGATAGGCTCTAGGGCCTGGGTTTAATTTCTGGCACTGGGGGTGAGCTGGGAAATGGAGGTTCAGCACCAAAGTAACAAAAACAAAACCACAAAATTGATGCTTATTATGGAGGTTCAGCACCAAAGTAACAAAAACAAAACCACAAAATTGATGCTTATTATAACAAGGATAAATACAAGCATTATATGAATAACTACACAAAATCATTATGAGTTGGGCTAGAGAAACGGCTCTCAGCAGCTAAGATCACTGGGTGCTCTTCCTGAAGACTGGGCTCAATTCCCAGCATCCTCATGGCAGGTGGCAACTCCTGTAACTCATTTCAGGCAGGATCTTATGTGCCCTCTTCAGGCGTTACACACACATGGTGCATAGACCTATATCCAGACACTCATACACATGAAATAAAAATAAAACCCATTCTCTAAATTATTAAGTATGCAAAAGCATTTAGTGAAAGTTATTCATACATTCAAAATTAAAACAATTTACAATAGCAACCCAAACAAAACAAGATAGTATGAGTTCACTTACTACCAATTATAGATATATTATATACTGCTAGGACCAAAACATTTTTGAGACCAGGTTTCATGTAGCCCAGGCTTGCCTCAAACTCACCATATAGCCCGGGCTGATCATTCTGCCCCTGATTCCATGGCCAGAATTACAGGTATATACTATCACGATGAGGTAGAAATTCTTAAGTAAAATTTATTATAGAAAACAATGTTGTGGTCTTTGGGTCTACATCAAATTGAACAACAACAAAAAAGGCAGAATTAATTATATCTGGTGGTGAAATAGAACTTACATAAGTTGGTGTCTCTAAGCTGTCTGTGTTGACCAGCACTGGAGGAGGATTTGCCTGTGAAGAAAGAATTGTAAAGTGTTAGTGTAGCAAGGAAACTAACAAGCTATATTATGTTTTAAATATTAACAGCTTAACAAAGACTTGCTGTTAATTTTGCTTTTGTGAGAAGGAGTATTGTGCTGTAGCCCAGTCTGGGCTTGAACTTGTGATCCTTCTGACAGTCTCCCAGGGGCTGCATTTCATTGGCTTGCCATTTCTATAGTTATGCTTTTAATGAGCTTTCTACATATTAAACAATGCATTGAGGTAAGACACATTAATCAAGAGAGCCAAATGAGGGGAAACAAGGTATAAATAATTGTAACCAGGTTTGCTCCTGAGAACTTTTCATGTAAGTGTAAGCACATATTTACACATGTGTGATACACGTGTGAACATGTGCATATGGAGGTCTGAAGTTAATGCCTGGAATGATTCTCTACTGCTCGTCCATGGCATTCTTTGAAGTAGGCTCTCTCGTTAAAACCCAGGCTCACTGATGTGGCTTGACTAGCAATGGAGCTCACTCTAGGGATCCCTCCCCCTCCCTTTCTGCCTCCTAAATCCAGAAGGCTAGAATTGCTGGCAGAATGCCAAGCCATCATGATTTTGATGGGTTCTAGAGATCTGAACTTTGGTGCCCACCCTTGCACGGCAAGGGCTTTAACCACAGAGTCACCTCTCAAGCTCCTGACTCCAGTTCTACTGGATCAGATACAAATATAAATTCTTTAAAAAGTCCACCATAGTCTTCCTGGAAGCTAACATTCTTCAGTGAAATAAAATTACCCAGGTATTTTATTTCAAAGGATTCTATAAAATCTCCAATCATTTTATCAACCAAGAAAAAAAAAATTCTGCCAACAATGAATTGTTTGAATGTTGAAGAAAAACAAAAATTCGGACATGATACTGATTATTCTCCCACAGGTCATGAGTTCAATTCCCAGCAACCATATGGTGGCTCACAACCATCAATAGTGGGATCTGATGCCCTCATCTGGTGTGTCTGAAGACAGCTATAGTATACTCATATACATAAAATAAATAAACCTTAAAAAGAAAAAAGAAAAAAAAAAAGAATCTCCTCAAAGCAAACATAAAACTATCTGCCACACGGAGAACTCAGTCACAAATTTGAAGAAAATTGGAATATTTTTCCATGTAAAGACCCTAGATTATTTTGGGCTAAAATTCCTGTTCATTGCTGTTATTTTAAACCATTCACATAACAGCAATTTGTTAAAGTGCACAAAAGAAGTAAAACAATGAGCATCTATATAAGTTTGAAATGAAAAAAACAAAAAACAAAAAACAAAAAACAAAAAGCAAAAAACAAAAACCCTGGTTTCCTGTTAAAGTTCATTTTTTACATGGCTGATACTAAGGAATAAAATTAACTATCAAAAGAAAACAAACTAGAAATGATAAATTCTTCTCAACATTACTTTTTCAGAATATTTAAAGACTTTTTGTAAGAGTGCTAAATGAAACACTTTAACTGAATATGAAAGAAATTTTCAAAGAGAGATACTTAAATGCTAATATTAATCCTCTAAAGAATTACACAGCATTCTGGAGGTAGAGGATCTTTGAGTTTGGATAACTAAGTTTGAGGTTAGACTGGTCTACAGAGCAAGTTCTAGAATAGCCAGGGTTAAACAGAGAAACCTTGTCTGGAAAAACAAAAAACAAAAACCCAATTACACAGCACAGTTGTATGAAAATACATTGTAACACAAAAGTTTTCTTCCAAATACTTTTTGTTATTCTGAGGCAGTCTAACTGTATAGCCCAAGAAAATCTGGAATTCTTTTATACAGTCCAGGCTGGCCTCAAACTCATGCCAATGCTCCTACCTCAGCCTTCCAACTGCTAGAATTATAAGAACAAACCACTATGTCAACTTTCTGTAGGTTACTTTAAAAAGTTAGTCTTTGAGCCAGTGGGGAGGCACCTGCTTGCAACCCCCCACGTAACTGAGGTGGAGAATCTAAACTTCAAGAACAGTCTGAGAATTCAAATGATACACTATTGTCAGTCAACAACTTATCTGAATGATCATATGATAAATAGGCACAACACAGTTTCAGTTTGGGCTACATATATAGAAGAAGCAGTTGAAATTAGTATTTTGTTATCTACAAAGAAAGCATGCACTACTACAAGTTCAACCAACTTCAAGAAAGGCTACTTAAAATTACAAAAGAAATTATATTCTTCAACCACTATGGAAAGAAAGCCATTTGGTTCCTTCGGCTAAACTGTACCAATCACATAATGGGTAGATATTTATGGAAATTTAAATTCCCTAAGTTATTAATATATTAACCATAATCATTACCATGTTAGCTATCTGTTAACAATTCCTCATCATTGTACAGATATTTTATCTAATAATTTATAACATTGAAATATGTATATAAAAATTTGATCTTATATTTACTTAAAAATTAAACAATGGAGAATAAGTTGTCTATACATATAGGAAAAATTTAAAGAGTAAAATTTAAAGAGGTTTCCCTGAAGGGAAACCTCAAAAACCATGAATGTTCACATTAAGGATTAATTAAAAAATTTAAATCACTCTAGCATCTGGTAGATAAATCTATCATGACATTAAGAATCCCTAGCAATTGGAAAAAATATGTCATAACAGAGAGTGAGAAACTCTGGAACACTAAGCCCTAAATGGGATGTCTCCATAAAATCCATTCCCTTAGAGCTCAGAGAACCTCACAGAAGAGAAGACAGAAAGAGTCGAGGAGCCCAAGGAGATGGAGGACAATACACACACACACACACACACACACACACACACACACACACACACACACACACGATCAAAGCTTCTATGAACTCACAGAGATGGACAGCATGCACCAGGTCCCTGAGTGTGGGTGATTGGCTCTGAGTCTCATTCCTTCTCTTGGACTCTTTTCTTTGTTTTTTTTCCTTTTCTTTTCTTTTCTTTTTTTCTTTTTTTGTCCAGTTCTAACGTGTTTAGTTTTTGCTTGATATTGGGTGTGCGATATCTCAGGGTTAGAGTGGGGAAGTCTCCATATGGAGGTCTTTCACAGGAATGAATGAAGGAGCATAATATTGAGTTGATCCAGAAGATGTATGCACAATGCAGATAGATAAATATAGCACCAAAGTTAAAGCTACTCTACCAGCAAAATAAAGGACAGCTTCCCACAGAAGGCAGGAAGAGTAGCTATAGAAAATAAACTTGTTTTATATAGTTGCAGTAAAAACTTAAAACGAAGTCCCCACAGACTCTTCAGAGTATTCCTGTGAAGTAAGATGTTGGCCAGAGTAGCCCCTGCTTTCTGTTTTCTTGTTATTTTAGATAGGAAAAGAAAAACCTACTTCCTACATTTCTCTTCAAAAGACTATATGCCAAGACCTGGTCCAAGATCTCAACTTCACAGCTATTCGATGACCTTTGATTATATTAACCAAAATGAATAGACAACTCTTTACCAAAGATTGTGTAAGGTTCCCAGAAGTAATAAACATGTCATAAACCATAGAAAACTGTACACATATTTATCTATCATTACTTCTAAGAAATACAGCGTTGTATGTGTTTCAACATGCACAAGAAAGCCCCGTCAATCTCTTAGAGGCTAGGGAAGCGGTACCCTGTCCTATGGCAAGTGATAGTCTAGAAAAACAACTGACAGAATAAAGAATCTGACCTGTGTTACTACTAACAGTTAAAGAAAGTGAAGTTTGCTGATATATTTAATGATTAATAAAGTATCTTGTAGTGATTGCTGCTAAATTAACCTATAAAATTCATAGAATTGATTAATAATGATGATGATAAATAATACACATAAAGAGAAATTAGAAAGGGGATGTAGTTAAGTTTAAGTATTAACAACTAGTATATATTGGTAAAAGTCTGGAACATCTTTGTACTATTTTGCAACTTTACAAACCTGAAGTGATTTGAAAATAAAGCCCAGTACAAAACTAAAAAATATTCTACAAAATAAGTAGAATAAAGAAACTTTCGCCAAGTGTCAGAATATAATTACAAAGAAATCCATCCAGATAATATCACAGATACTATTTTAAGATTACTCATAAAATGAAAATATATCAAGTCAAACAATACTACTGATCCAATAATTTAAGACTCAATACTCTTTTTTTTTTTTTCAAGATTTCTCTGTATAGTCCTGGCTGTCCTGGAACTCACTTTGTAGACCAGGCTGGCCTTGAACTCAGAAATCCGCCTGCCTCTGTCTCCCGAGTGCTGGGATTAAAGGCGTACGCCACCATGCCCAGCTAGACTTAATACTTTTATGTATTGTAAAATTTTAAAAGTCCAGAGGTCATACATAGGATACTCTGCAGTAGACTATACCTCTAGTAGACTATTACTCTCATTCCATCATGAAACTAACTGGTAAATGATCTCATCTATAGTTGTTCTTGTAGGAAGTCAAAATGGTATCAGTACATACTTACGTTTCCATGGTCCAAAGGAGTATCTTTTGGGATGTTGCACAGATACGTGAAACAACCGGGTAGAAGTATTATATCGTGTGTGTGTGTGTGTGTGTGTGTGTGTGTGTGTGTAACATATATACGATATCTATGAGGTTTAATCTATAAATTAGTCAAAGAGATTAAGAGTAATTAGTAATAAATAGAACAAGTGTAACACTATTGTAAAATAAAGGTTATGTAAAATCTGACTCAATGGCTCCTAGCATTTTCCACTTAATATTTTTCAAATTTGACTGTAAATGGAACTGCAGAAAACTACATTTCAGATGGAGAAGGGTATTAATACATATGATTGGAACAATTCCTAGAAGTTGAAGGAGGAAGCAAAAGGGGAGAAGGAAGAAAAAGAGAGGTAAGAAGTGGAGAAGAAAAAGAAGAAAAAAAAGAATGAAACCAACATCTTGTAAAGTGTGTGTCTGAGTATCAAGAGACCATCCCTGCCCCAATACACACACACACACACGTGCACACAGGCATGACCAGCACAGAGGGGGAAAGGGAAAGGAGAATGGAAGGGAGAGGAGAGGAGAGGAGAGTAAGGGAGAGCAAAAGAGACGGGGGTCTGGAGAGAGGGGAGAAGGAATAAGAATACATCCAAGAGCGCACTAGAACAAAAGCATTGCCAAACTTGAATCCCAGAATAGTGCTTCAGGTTGACAATCAAGTTTAAAGCATCTGCTTGGAGCAGACATATGCCTCTGGATTAAAAAGGAGAATTGTAAAGATGAGTGGTTGCATCTTTGGCAGAAAGAACTACGTATCATGTGCTTTGGTTCATGTGGGAAACTGGAGCTCTGAAAAACATGAGAAATGTCTCCCACTCTCACGTATAGAAATGAGTGTTGCTGAGTGGTAGTGGGTAAGTTCATGATGTATTATTAATTTTATGCAGCCACTCAATGTATCTTGCACTGCACCATTTGTAGTCAGCTTTAATAAAGTTCAAATGATAGGATCAACATACAAGCACTCTGTAAAATATAAAAGCATTTGACAAAAAGAAAGAAAAACAGCAAAAAGGTGTTTTTGGTTTTGTGGTTTTCTGACCTGTCTCGAACTTGCTATATAGACCAGGCTGGCTTTGAACTCAGAGGGATCGTCCTGACTTTGCCTTCCCAGTGTTACTATGAAAAGAATACACCATTATGGCCATCTGACAATATAGTCTTTTTTTTTTAAAAAAAAAAAAAAATCATACATCTATGCATCCTTTCTTCCTTTGGGGTTATGACCTGAACCTCACAGAACTATGGAGGAGACTAACCTTGCACATACAGGAGGAGCATAACATTTTCAAAGTGTAACTTATTTGTGTGACAAAGACAGGACTATTTCTTCTATTTCTGTGCTGAACAGCTTTATGTCAACTTGACATAAACTGAAGTCATCTGAGAGGGGGAGCCTCAACTGAGCAAATGTCTGCATAAGACCGCACTGCAGGGAAGCTTGTAGGTCAGTACCTTAATTAGTGACTTATGGGCGAGCCCAGCTCACTGTGGGCAGGGCCATCCATGGCTGGTGATCCTGGGTTCTCTAAGAAAGCAGACTGAGCAAGCCTTTGCATCAGCTCCTGCCTCCAGGTTCCTGCCCTGTGTGAGTTCTTGTCCTGACTTCTTTTATTGAAAAACTACAACGTGGAATTTTAGGCCAAATATATCCTTCCCTCTCCAACTTGTTTTTGGTTATGGTGTTTTATCACAGCAATATTAACCCCGACTAAACAGCTTCTATTACCATCCTGATGCCTCTAAAAAGACAAACAAGTTATACATTTTTTTATATTACATTTCAAAAGTGCTTACATTTTTTTCATATAATACATTTTGATCCTCAATTTAATGTGTACCCCTCCCTTCCTTTCCCAAAACAAACAAAACATAACAAAACAAAAAGCCCAACAACCCAAGAAAACAAAATAAATACCAAAGACAAAATCACCAAACCATAACAGCAGCAGCAACGGCAACAATCAGTGGCATTCATTTTGTGTTAGTCAACTACTCTAAGAGTGGGCCTGCCCTGGAGTGTGGCTATATATATACCTAGTGTCACTACACTGGGTAAACTGATTTTCTATCTCTCAACAGCTATCAACTGTTATCAATAGCTATCAAATAGCTTTTTGGACCTCATATCTACTTCTCTCTCCTGGGATTTTACTTGAATGTTAGTGATGTCACAGTTTCTGAATTCATATGTGCATCTAAAATACGTTCTCTTGGAATCATCCATTCTCTCTCTGGCTTTTACAACTTTCTGTCTCCTCTTCTGCACTGATCCCTGAGCCTCAAGGAGAGGAGTTTGATAAGACATGCCATTTAGGGCCAAGTGCTTCATGGTCTTTCACTGACTGCACACTGTCCAGTTGTGGGTCTCTGTGCTAAAAAATTCTATCTACTGCAAGAAGACACTTCTCTGATAAGGGTTTAACGATGAAGATTTAATTTATTTTTCAAGTGTGTGAGCTTTTGTGTGTATTTGTGAATCAAGTGCCTGTAGAGACCATAAGAGTATGCCAAATTCCCTGGAGTGGAGTCAAAAATAGGTTGTGAGCCACCTGACCTTAGTGCCCAGGACTGAACTTGGGTCTTCTGTAAGAGTAGTATCTGCTTTTAACTGTTGAGCCAGCCCTCTACTCCAAGGTACACATTCCTTAAAAGAATATGCTTTTTGAACTTAATTGTTTTTTAACAATAAATGTGCTATATTTAATATCAAGGACAATACTTAGCTTGGAAAACGAGACAAATCCATGAGCTTCTCATGTTATACAGCATGGATTACTATCATCTAAGGACATCAGTTGTGTTTATAAAACACACTGAAGGCATTCCTTTTCTTCAGTGATTTTGTTTGTTTTTTTAAGACAGTCTCTATGTAGTCCCGGCTGTTTTAGAGCTTGCTATATAGGACCATGCTAGCTTTGAACTCAGAGATTCTCCTGCCTCTGCCTCCCCAGCTCTGGGAATTAAAGGTGTGACGCCATGACTGGTAGCTCAATGACTTTTAAGTTTGCTTCTTCATTTACACTCTCTCTCTCTCTCTCTCTCTCTCTCTCTCTCTCTCTCTCTCTCTCTCTCTCTCTCTCTCTCTCTCAAAAGGAAAAAAGTTAAGTAGCTAGCATGAGGGGATTGTGTGAAAGGTATTGTACAGACACACCTTTTTTTTTCTTTTTTGCTGGGAACTGAAATCAGGACTCAAAGCTATAACTCCTCCTATATTAAGACTTTATCACTGCAGAATCTCTCACACAGAACTACTACCTCTCTAGTAATATAGACTTGCTAAAAGAATTTATCACTGTGAAGTGAACTATTCTGCTACACAGCAGTACATGGTTGGAATGAGTGCAAAACAAGTCAGACTACCTGTAAACCTTTATTTAATTATGTTTTTTAACTCTAAGACTATGAGTGTTTACAACTTACAATAATAATAGATTGCTGTTAGGGACACTAGATAAATAAAAGAAAGAAATCTTAAAAAAAAAAAAAAAAAAAAAGACAGGTTCCTAATTAAAAAACAGAGCAGAGACCTGTACAAAATTTCAAGGGATTCTAACAGATTATTTTAAGAAAGAAGCAAGTAAAATAACCTTTGAGATTCCATTGGGAAATGTCATACCACTAGGCATTTAAAAACACATGTATCTTTACCATGTTTCAATAACTTTGATTGCTGACTGCCCACTCTCTGCAATATAGAAATAATATGTGTCTGGATTTACTTATTGAATTCATGATGGTTTCATAATGACTGAATTCTAAATTATTTCCACAAAAGGTGAAGGCTCTACAAAAGTCGCAGTATTAGTATCATTCAGTCATTACAGTGAAGTCTCACTGTAACTGACGATTTATCCTGGGATCTCAGTTAGTATGGCTATTCTGACTGGTGTTCAGTTGTTAGCAGAGGGAAGCCCTAAACCGTGAGTGCCCACAATGTTCTCATCTCCCCCCTCAGTGAGGACCATCTGATGCTGCGACTACACCCACACACACTATTTACACTCTCACACACTGTTTACCCACCCAGATTTGTGCCACTCATAAATTTCAGCAAAAATATCTACGAACACATTTATCTTTAAAATGATACTGCAAGCTCTCAACGGAAGATCATTAATATTATACATAACACACTCACTATTAATGTGTGCTGTTATTAAACTGTGTTGTAATGGCAATTAAGTGTCAACAAACTACTCCTTACAACTAGTAAGATTCTAAAAATTAAAACTTACCAAATTTACTAACATTTGGCTATGGTTTTCTTCTGTCTCAGTTCTGATAGAAGTTATGAGAATTGTGTAAATAGCTCACATGGACATAGAGCACCACGGCACACATCGAGACCGGGGGCTCAGGAAATGGCGGCAGCAGGATCAAAGCTAACACAGACTATGTGAGGCCCTGTCTCTAAAACAGGAATTTTCATAAAATTGAGATACAACTTATTATAGTATACACGGAGAAACAGTGCCATATAAAAGAATGGATGTGGCAAAGGAACAGGACCATTACGTTTAAATATTAGACTAATTTATAAAACTTGTTCTAAACATAGTTACAAGTATAAAGGCATGTTAACAAATCCCCAAAGGTTCATTACTATATGTTCAGAATGCACTCCATTTATAGACTACCAAGTAAAGTGCCAAAAGTTGAACCTATATTAAATCCCAATTGAAGTCAAAAGAAATTAATATACCTAACAAAAAATACTTCCACAGTTTTAAAAGATACAAATAAAACATTGAAAGTAAATTAAATTGTTATAAAGAAAAAAGAAAGCAATAACAACCTGTGGTGCGGAGGGCAGGACGACAGTACTCTCTGCAGGGACTGGCAGGGCAGGGGTCACAGGGACAATGGGAGAGGAGGGAGGAACAGCTTCTGTGGGCTAAAATCATCAAGGACAAAAATCAGGAAAAAACACCAAATAAAGAAAAACAAACAGAAAGTTGTTTATGGTACATAAAGGTAAATTATAGTTCTCTATATAGTAATAACAATAATTCATTAAGATATTACTTTAGTTAGTTAAGTATTGAGACTGTCCTAATTATTCCAGCAATAATTATGACATCACTGTATAACGCTAGGGAACACGGAGGAGTCTGTTCTGTATGGTGTGTCAGTAAGACAACCACAGTCTACTTATGATGGCTTGTTTTATAGACAGATGCTTTTCTAGCATCCAGAAGTTATTTGACTATTTCCACTTTTCACATTAAAATAAAAAAATTATTAGCCTACTATGCAAATAATCTTATAAATCCACAGAAAAATATTAAAAAGAAAATTTCCAAAATGAATTTGTATCATTGAAAATTAATCCATACTATTTAAACTCTGCTACCAAGAACAATAATGTTCCTAATGTCTGCCTGGTGTCCCTCTAAAGTCACTAACCCACTAACACTGGTTGCCATCATGTGACAGAAATAATCTGGCAAGAGTGGAGGGGAAAGTTCAGAAAAAGTAATTTGCCAGTAAATATAAACATTCTTTAAAACAAAAATGTCTGAACTCTGACTTAGTTTAATGGCAGTGCATGCCATTAATCCCAGCACTTGAGAGGCAGAGGCAGGCGGATTTCTGAGTTCAAGGCCAGCCTGGTCTATAGAGTGAATTCCAGGACAGCCAGGGCAACACAGAGAAACCCTGTCTAAAAAAAAAAAACTTCTAAGGTATTCTCTCAAACAGTTCTTATACTGGGGAATTCTCTAATATCCTAAATATTCAAAGGTATTTTAAGTAAAATTAACCACTAACATTAACTGCTATGAAGCAATTAAAATAATCTATAGTTGTTTATAAATCAGGTAGAATACTACTTATAATATTGAGAGAGATGAAATTTATGAAAAATAGAAGAAAGGTTTGAACATTAACTGGGGTCAGGATTGTGGTTGTTCCAACTCTTGCTTTGATTTTGAATTTGACAATAAACGAATGGTGAGAGGATCTGTGTACCGACACCAAAGAAATCCTCTTTCATCAGCACACCCTTACCAGTCAGACACAATGAACATGCTCTAGAGATGCTTTGAGTTTCATAAGAATATTAACTGCAAAAACATTAACACTGACGAATGAACTAGAACTGCTGGACTCTGCTATCTGAATTTATTTTCTTTTCACATATTTTTAGCCATTAGAGTTAATGATGCAAAGAAAAAGGAAATCAATCTCCCCTTCCCCAAAGAAGTAGAGAAGGGATGGCATTTGCATAATATTGTGAATATATACTTAATGTCACCCAATTATATACTTAAAAGGCTAAAATAAAGGGCTGGAGAGATAGCTTAGGGGTTAAAAGCACTGACTATTCTTGCAGAGAACCTGGGTTCGAGTCTCATTTACCCACACAGGTGACTCCAGTTCCAGGGGAGCTGCTATCTTTTGCGGTAGGAAGCAGGTGCATTGGCATACATGTAGGCAGAATACTCAAACACACACACACACACACACACACACACACACACACACACACACACACAAAAGATAATGTAACTCCTCAAAATACTAACCTGGATCAACACAACAGACAGAATCTTAAACAAGTGATCAGAGGTAGCATTACCAGTACTGGCTGACTGAAGTTAAGTACTATCCGACACTCACTTTGGTGATTCTTTCTTTCATTTTTTTAAATTAATCAAGTGACCATAGATGTGTGGGTTCATTTCTGGGTCTTCAATTCTATTCCATTGATCTACCTGCCTGTCACTATACCAATACCATGCAGGTTCTTTGTTTGTTTGTTTGTTTTTGTTTTTATTTATCGCAGTTGCTCTGTAGTACAGCTTGAGGTCAGAGATGGTGATTCCCCCAGAGGTTCTTTTATTGTTTAGAATAGTTTTCACTATCCTAGGTTTTTTGAAATTCCAAATGAATTTGCAAATTGCCCTTTCTAATTCGTTGAAGATTTGAGTTGGAATTTTGATGGGGAGTGCATTGAATCTGTAGATTGCTTTATATCAGCGTTTGATATATGGTACAGTTTCCCCTATAGCCAGGATCCATGGGTCCAGGAATCAGGGTCGGAAAAGGGAATAGTAGTTCCACTCACTATCTCTGTGTAGCCCTGGCTGTCCTGGAACTCACTCTGTAGACCAGGCAGGCCTCGAACTCAGAGGTCCATCTGCCTCTGCCTTCCCAAGTGCTGGGATTAAAGGAGTGTGCCACCATTGCCTGGCTATTGTACAATTTTTATAAGCAATTTTATTATAGCATAACTAATATAAACTCTACATATTTTAATTTTTTACTGTGTATGGATATTTTGGCTGCAAGTATGTCTGTGCACCACACACATACACTACCTGAAAAGGACAGAAGAGGGTGTCAGATTCCTTGGAACTAGAGTTACAAATGGATGTGAGCTGCCATGTGGGAATTGAACCAAGACCTTCTTAAAGAGCAACAATGCTCTCAAACTACGAAGCCGTTTCTTCAGCCCCAACAGTACATATTTAATGTATGCAATCTCGTAGGTTAACACATATGAAACATGAGTACAATGAAGGCTGTGAATGTGAATGTAGCTATCACCTCTAAGACTCCTGGTCTGTCTTTGTTGTTGTTCTAGTCTTGAGCTGTATCAATCCGTGGGTAATGGTTTAGTAGTACCATAGTACTTCTACACTAGTAAGTGCACACTGGAGTCCTAATACTAGGGTTACAGTTCTTGTAAAATTAGGCAATGCTATACACTCACCTCAAAATTTAAAGCCAAGCACAATACACACACACACACACACACACACACACACACACACACACACACACACACACGTCAGTTGCTCCCCATATCCCTTATGACAAATCATTATTCTCTTTATGTTACATTCAAACCCCACCGTACCCTTCTTTTTCAGAGCCTGTTCTGTTCTAGAATCTACTTTCTTTGGAAAGGATCTGTCTTAGTCAGGGTTTCTGTTTCTGCACAAACATCATGACGAAGAAGCAAGTTGGGAGGAAAGGGTTTATTCAGCTTACACTTCCACACTGCTGTTCATCACCAAAGGAAGTCAGGACTGGAACTCAAGAAGGTCAGGAAGCAGGAACTGATGCAGAGGCCATGGAGGAATATTACTGGCTTGCTTCCCCTGGCTTGCTCAGCCTGCTCTCTTATAGAACCCAAGACTACCAACCCAGGGATGGTACCACCCACAATGGGCCCTCTCACCCTTGATCACTAATTAAGAAACTGCCTTGTAGCCAGATCTCATGGAGGCATTTCCTCAAGGGAGCCTCCTTTCTTGTGATAACTCCAGCTCGTGTCAAGTTGACACACAAAAACAGCCAGTACAAGATCTAAATACTGTTTCCTTAAAAAAAAAACCTCCTGACAACAACCTATGACACCGTATCTCACAGTCTGTAAGAGACACCTGTAATTAAGAATTCTGTGAAAAGAACATATGTCCCCACCTCTTCAGCATACAAATACTTAACCAACAATGATTTACCAACAAATAAAATATCCAAGTCATAAATGATAAACAGAGTAATAAAAAAATCCATTTAATTCACTTGAAACAAAAATACAGTTCTAAAAACCCTAATAATCAAATGAAAGTTGATGAGGAATGTCAAATATTCGATTTTACAAAATAGAGCAAGGAGATGAAGAGGACTTAAATACATTTGAGAATGTGATAAAATGCTTAGGAGCTGTGGAAGATTCTAAACTGGAAAATGTAAAATATAATAATGCATCGACATGTATTGTTTAAACAATGAGGCAAAACAAAGTAATCATTATATTTAGGTTATTTTCAGAAAAGAATGGATAATAGCATTTTAAACCTTAACACTCTTCTATAACCCTATAAATCAAGTAGAAAACAATGACCCTTACATCATTCCTGTCCTGTTCTATTTGTATCACTCAGTAAAAATCAGCTCAATCGAGATCTGTTATTGTTTTTAAAAACCTGGGTCACATGACTAGCAACAGTCTCAGTTGTTTCTATCCATAGCAACACCACAGAATCATTAGCCTCTAAGGCTGCCTTCGGAGACTTGTTTCCATGACAACAGAGGTTATAATATTAACACTGTCTGAAGGAACACTGCAGAAAATTGTACATTTCTATAAAATAATTGGATAGATTATACATTGTCAAGTACTTTTGAAAAACCACATTGGCAATTACCTGAAAAATGTTTAAACTGATTTAACAAAATTGTACTAATTTTCTACATAGGTTTATTTTTTTATACTAATTTAAGGTCTTAATTTAGAAAACCTGCACTCAAAATATAGATTCTTATGTCATGTGAAGTATGTGCACATCCTCATTTATGACAATGTAATACTGACCCTCACTTTTAGGCATTCAACAATATATACACATTGTGAGCCTAGCATAACCCGACTGGCAGCACTGGTGAAAATGGGCATGAATAGTCAGATAGAACCCGTGAGTGTAGAGTTAATGTACCTGGGAACCGATGGGATGTGAGGACTATTAAAAATAATACCTCCAGCTGAGCACAGTGGAGCGTGCCTCTTGTCCCAGCACCTGGGAGGCAGAGACAGGAAGATCTTTTCTCTGTGAGTTCAAATCCATCCTGATCAACATAAAATAGTCTCAACAAATCAAAACAATTCTCACAATTGCAACTAAAAATTATTTCCTAGATAATAATTAGACTTGGACATGAAAGAACTGTAGTATTTATTTTTCTTGCTAATTATTTATTAAGACTTTCAGGGCTGGGAGAGATTTGCTCAGTGGTTTAATACTTGCTTAACAAGCATGAAGCCCTGGGTTTAAAACTTAGTCTCCTGTAATCAAAAGATAAAACATAAAATCAAGAGATAAAATAACAAAAAATGATTTTCAGAATGTAAAACTGACAAGATAAATAAAACCAAAATACCAAGAAGCTAATGTCTACATTTTATATTAACATGCTTCATATACTCAGTAAAATGAATTTAAGACTAATCAAAACAAAGCAAAACAAAAAACAAAACCCAACGTCTAAAAATATACTGTATTTTCAAGCAAAAGTGAAATAAATGAATTAACAAATTTTTTGGTACCAGTATCTTAGGCAACCAATGTAACCACCCCAGGCTACTGTTGGTGACTAAGGAGCCTGACTTTGTACACACATAGTTAGAATTCTTAATCCAGGTTCCTTGGTCCTTTGTTTAAAGATCTACTATGCCATAATGAGGCACGCTTCTGATTAAATGTCAAAGCAGCTACTTAAAAGAAAAAAAAGAAACCAGAAAAACCTGCAAGCCTTTGAATGTTTGCAGAGGATAAAATATAGCAAAGTTGATTTATACAAACTCCACTTGGGAATTTCTGTATTCAAGAGAGGATCAATATCACAGGACAAAAGGTATTTTTCATGGTTTAATATTTTTCTTATGATTCATACGCCCTTTGCCACCGTCACTGCAAACACATTACATCTTTAATATAAACTTGTTTAGCTAAAAAAAAAAAAAAAAGTATTTCAACCACATATGACATCCATGCCAATGTCTCAAAAGAGTGTATAAAATCAGGCTTATTTTTAAATAAAACACAAAAAGTATCAAAATACAAATATTTTTTAAAAACTTAAAATAGCTGTGGGAAATAGGAAAATAGATCTAGTAATTAATTCTACTTTAGAAGCATAGATGCGAAACTGTTTATAGTTTACACAGACAAATTAGCTCATGAATCTATTATTTTCAGTTGAAAATTCATAAAATTAAGGTTTCTGTTCTCTTCTTTATGAAAAGGTGGTATTTATATTAGCATTCAGCTAACAGCCTCTAAAAAGGATGACTCACTCACTACAAACTTAAAAACAGAGCCTTAAAGACTGAATTTAAAGATATGGTTACATAATTAACACAGGGAGGATGTTATCAATTGTAATACGCCTTTATCTTTGATATTTTTGGAACTGGCTAGATAAATATGCATCACCATGGACTTCACCACCTATTAAGCTACAGTAGGCTTGTAATGCTTTGTAGCAATGGCAGCTGCTCTGTTCTCGTCACGCCTCTGAAAGCGCTCAGTGGGTCAGGCTCTGCTAGCCTTCCACGTAGTGATCTTACATTCTCCCTCCACTTACTGCTTCAGCTACACTGACCTGCTACTCCATGTCTGTCCACTTGCTAGTTACCTTGCTCCTGCTACTCCATGCCTGCCCACTTGCTAGTTACCTATCTCCTGCTACTCCATGCCTGCCC
>NC_034601.1:26795903-26811172 GCF_900095145.1 Mus pahari | reverse complement strand
CCACTTGCTAGTTACCTATCTCCTGCTACTCCATGCCTGTCCACTTGCTAGTGACCTTGCTCCTGCTACTCCATGCCTGCCCACTTGCTAGTGACCTTGCTCCTGCTACTCCATGCCTGTCCACTTGCTAGTTACCTGTCTCCTGCTACTCCATGTCTGCCCCTTGCTAGTTACCTTTCTTTCAAGACTGCTCTTGCTCAGACAGCTACAGCCTCAAGTCTAGGCATTTTTCCTGTCTTTACTCAAATAATCACTTTTGAATCAAAGGCTCCATCAGCAATTTTATTATCTACCCACATATCTTTCTTCTTTTCCTCCTAACTTTTTTCCAGAATACAATATTTTTTTGTAATTGCATTGTCTTATATTATGATATGAGGTTGACAAAAGCCAAGATTTCTGTTTAAATTTTTATGTTCATCATCACAGGAAGCTATGTGTGTGGGATGAAGAAAACCATGTGACTACCAACACAGACAATGGAATGGATTTGAATACGTGTTCTTCTTCGTCTTGTTCCCTGTCATGTTGTACTTAGAACAGACACCAACTATAGGTTCCTTCTGCATGGTTGGGTCCGTACACCTATTCTCTTAGACAGTAAGTGTTTCCTCACTGTTATTCTCCACTTACTGTGATATTCCTATTTAGACCTTTTAGTTCTCTAGTACAATTTTTGTTGTTATTGCTTTGTTTATTTTTCTCTTACTTGAGACATACCTCACTATGGAACACTGGATGGCTTATAATGCTCTAGGTAGATTAGACTGGCTTCAAATACAAGACATCTCCCGTCTCTGTCTCAGGAGTGCTGGGACTAAAGGCATGCACTGCCATGCCCAGTTCTGATACTTGTTCAGATAATCTTCTGTTGCATTCTCTCTTGGAATAATTATTGTGGGTTTTTTTTTTCCCCCTCTTGGCTTGACCCTGTTAAGGTTAAAAATCTACCTGTTTTCATTAATTTTTTAAAAAATTAGGACAGAATTCTTTTTCACTCTGCAATTAGATCAATTCCTTCAAAGTCCTTACTTCTAAAGCCACAGTATTTTGTGGAAGTGCTAATAATGGTGGTAGCCATCATTATGTCTGTGGTGATTGATGACTGAAGACCCTGAGGATTCTACTGAAGTCAGAAGCACTGTCGTGTATGATCCTTACTGACTGCAGTCACTAACAGTGAAGGTAATATATAGCACTCCACTGATATGTCTCATATTTGTTTTTCAAAATACTCTTAAAACAATTTCAAGTTTACAATCTTTTATTATAGTAGATGATTTCACAAAGAATAGAGTATACAAAAATCAAAAAGGGATCCATTTTAATTTAAATTCCAGATTATAATCTCTAGTTATTTTTCTGAAAAAATCACTTAAGAAACTTGTACTGTACAATGATCATTATGTTGTCACGGCTAGATGGCTAACTAATAGACCAAGTCTTACAAATATGATACAAAAAAAACCAAAAACCTGTCCAGAAATGCAAACAACTTGGTACTTGATAAAAATGTTTTAAATGATTTTTCTTTTATTTCATGCCTACAGGTCTTTTACCCAAGCATATATGTTTGCATGCCACTTGGAAGCCTCATGTCCAAGGAGGCCATAAGAGTGCACTGGATCCCTTGCAACTGGAATTACAGATGGTTGTGACTGCCATGCAGGGCTGGGAATTAAACCTGGGTCCTCTGAAAGAGCAGCCATGCTCCTAACTTTTGAGCCATCTCTGCTAAAAATGAATACAGTGGCAATGTCTTTTAAAAGCACTAGGACTCCTTTTAAAATTCTTGCTCTATGTTTGGAGAGCTGGTTTGTAGCGAAGAGTGCTGGCTGCTCCTTCCAGGCCTGGGGGTCAGTTCCCAGCATCCACATCACACAGCTCACAATATGAAGGAACTCTAGTTCCATGTTATCCAACATCCTCTGCAGGCCTTCACAGTGACCTGAACACACATGGCATGTGTACACACTCATTCACTTAAAAAATAAAATCCCCTGCTGTCAGATATGATGACCAGTTATGCAACCATCCATAAGATAGGACCACCGTTTCTGTTCATTAATTTCTGTGTCACTGTAAAATGATCATTATCAGTAGGTATATTTAAAAGTTTCTTAAACAACTTGGTAATTATAGACTACTGTTTTCTACATGATCTGGACAATTATTTTTACCTTTCTCAAAATTCTAAAATTATGAAATAACATTGTTGGAGATTATAATATAGCAAAAGATCTTCTAAAACATGTTTTAGTGATACAAATTTAAGTTCACCACATGTCACCTCATATACTTCTTCTTTATAAATTTCAGTGTCTATGTGTGGGAAGCAAGTGAGACCACCATGATCCCTGTTTAACCTGAGCCTGAGCACTTGGACGATCCTGTACTGCCTGCCTGCTGAGTCACTGGACTATCACCATGCACACTGGCTGAACTCTGACCGGATCCAAGAGAGGGGGGAGGGATTAGGTCAGAGGACTGAAAACAGGATGTGAGAGGGGAGGGGGGAGGAGAATGCTGTGGGAAAAAGCTGTAAACAGTTCAGTTGGAGAAGCCAGTTGGAGAAAGCAGTTGAAGAAAGCAGTTGGAGTTGGAGCTGGGAGAGGGTTAGAAAAAGCTGTTTGCCAGAGGGAGAGGAAAAAGCTGTTTGGAGAGATAAAGAAGAAATCTGTTTGGAACCTTCCTTGGCATTTAAAAGAATATAAAAGAAACTGCACATCTTTATAGGACCAGCCCTATGAAGCTTATAGTTCAGCAGATGACAGTGAACAAAAGTGTGGTAAGAAGCATGCAGTATAATTCTCAGAAGAGTAACACTACTTGAAAGTAAACAGAAGAGCCCAAATGGAAGCTCAAGAAGCCTGAAAACTGTAGATGTGTGGCTCCACCCTTTTCCAGAGGTTTACTTTAAAAGTTAACTTTTAAAATTTCCTAGAATATATATTAAAATACGTAAATGTGAAATGTATTTCTCTCAGCCTATTTGTCCTTGACAGAAGGGCCAACTATATCAGGACATTATATAGAAGCTGCACAGATGAAAACTTATATAAAAATTTTCCCATTTAGTTCTCCAGACTAAGCCAATCTAAATTTAAGATAGCAAGTTTGTATTTTTTAATAGAATTTAATTTTCAGACCAGATTTAGGTTCACAGAAAACTGAATGTTGAGTACAGCAAGTTCCTGCATGCCCTCGGCCCACATATGTGTACAGTCACCCACACAACCCCCTGCACCAGAGTGGTATATTTGTTACAACAGATGAACCTATACCAACCCACCATTATCACAGAGTCTAGTCTATGCTGGGTTCACTCTTGCTGTTGGACAGTCTATGGTTTTCTTAAGTGTGTAATGGCATATATCTGAAATTACAGAATCATACAGAATAGTTTCACTCTCCTCTTAAAATCCTAGGAATCACACATTTCTCTTTGACTTCCCCAAATGCCACAGGGTTGGGATATGAGCCTTTTCAGATTGTTTTCTTTTCACTTAGTAATAAACATTTTCTTTCCATGTGGCTTAATCTTTTTTACTGCTAAATACTATTCCACTGTCTGATGTGTATCTATTCATCTACTGAAGTACATCTTACTTGCTACTAGGTTTTGACAGTGATAAGCAATTACCAACATCTAGCTACAGTTTTCTCTGCATAAAGGTTTGTAATAAATTGGAAGAGATTTTAAGGATTACCACTGCTAGGTTATATGGTCAATAATGTATTTTGTAAAGATTTTATAACTATTGTAAACAAATACTTTTTGTGTAGTGTTTGTGATTTCCAAAGTGTTCTGCTGCACCAATAATTGGTTCTTAAATACTAAACACATATAGGTGTGCTGTAAAAAGTTTAAGACAAATAGAAATATAACAATAGTATTCTTGTGAAAGGGTGAACATTTCCAAAGATGAGTCATGATAGTAATCTTACAAAGCTCATGGCCTTCTGAGTGAGGAATTAAGAAATTAATGTTCCTGCCCAAAGTAGCATTTTGCAACCAGTTAAACAGACTATTTCTACACTTTTATCTTAGAAACCGCCTTACTCTTGATCAGGGTTGGCATTTCTGCCATAGTTTTACCTGGTATGCATTCCAGTGTAGTGCAAAGGCAATACATTACTAAACATAAACAGCTTCTCAAGGATAAAGACTATCCCTTCCTTCTTACCTGGGACCAGCTTTATGAAAGTGTATGGGTAACAAAGCTGGACTCTAGGGTACTCCAAGATAAGATGTCTTAGTGGGAACACTGACACCAGTTGCCTAGCTGTAAGTAAGAAGATGCACAGATATAAAAAGGCAACCAACCATATGCCTGTTTGCCTAGGAAATATGTATTTATACTGGTTGTCTCTCTTTAGTTATTAATAGTACCCTCTCTCCATCTAAAGCCTATGAGAGTTACATAGTCACCCCGACTGTAAGAAAACCAAAACTCCCCTGGGGATTTCTTCCTCTCCGGTAGGACAAATAAGAAATGGAGTTACCAGGCAGAAGATCAGCTTACTAACTACTAAGGCAGTACACAAATGTTCCGTGGAGAGATTAAGACAGAAGTAAGGCAGACAAAAATGGGTACTAGCTCTTCCGAGTTCAGGTTGATTTGTCTGTTTCTTCCCTCATTCAGTAACTTGTATTTGTTATGTTGCCAATAATGCTATGGAAGCTGAGGATTAGCATAAACAGAAACAGAAAATCCTACCTCTAGGGAACTGCCAGGCTAGTAAGCAAAACAGATTCTGAACTGCACCTGCACTCATATGCACACACTCACATAAACAATTAAAAATAAATCTTTAAAGACATAAACTTAAATAAAATACTTTAACAACAAAAATCAGTCTGTAGGTAACTACTCCGAGGAAAGTTATAAAAGTAAAATGAGACTGATGCCTGAGGAAAGGTATTCCCTAGCTGGGGGCAGGGAGGGAGCAGAGCAAGAAGCCTGTCCTCAACCAAACGCCAACAGGATTTGCTGTCATCCTGGAAGTGGAGCAAAAGAAAAAAGGCAATCCCACAGGTTTTGTTTTTAGATTCTCAGCATACATAAGAACAGGAAGTAGGCTAAAAGCTCTCTCAAGGCTGACATGTAGCTCAGTGATAGGGCATGCGTATTAGCACGGGCAAGAACATGTACTGTCTTTCCATCAAAGACCTCAACAATGATAAGAAAATGAACAAACCAAAAATTTCAAGTTAAATGAAAACAAAGTCAATCATAATGATGAAAAAAGGTAAAATTATCTTTTGTGCTTAACTTAAGTGGAAACACTGGATAAACAGGAAACTATGGATACAAGGCCGACTATACAGGATTAGCTTTGAGCTAAAGGCAGACATCTTGATGATGATGACTGATGGTGATGGCTCAAGACTGGCTGGATAAGATTACATGAAAACAGACACACATAGATACACACACACACACACACACACACACACACACACACACACACACACAAGAATACAAGACTGTACCCTACTTAGCAGTAAGAAAAAGGAAAACACTCCAAAGGAAAGTGAAGCTAGTAAAATGTTAGATCAGCATCCAAGAGTCAGAGGTGAAAAAAACTTCAGTAGTAATCAACTGTGCTAAAATCATCTGTATAGCAGGCCACATGAAGAGAAACAACTGGCCAGTGGATTTGATAATGTACAAGGAGGTGTTTTTAGCTGTTTATGTTAGGAGAGGTGTTTCAGCTCATGGAAATGACCTAATATACAGAAAAAGGAAAATGACAGTGAAGAAGAAAAAGGAGTCTGATGCAGCCTTGAATAACTGAGTGGGAGAGAAAGGTGAGCTTTAGGAACAGTTTGCTTACTGCAGCAGGCCAGGGCACAGAGGAAGACTATCAACTTAGAATGGTGCTCCCTAGAAATGGACAGTTCCCAGTGCTGGTGGAGAAGGCAAAGCTGCAGTTAGGACAAATGGTTCCAACAGAGTGGTGGGAAGTGGGAGAGAGCTGAGATTATGAAAAGGTTTGAGCAAGGTAATGAGGGATGGATGAGTGGCAAAGGACAGTAAAAACAAAACAAAACAAACAAACAAAAAAACCAAAAAACCACTGGTCCCTGGATCTTAAGAGGATTAAAATGCATTGTAGTGGAAGGCCTGAACAAGTGAGCTAAGAAGAAAAAGGCTAGCCATGTGAAATGCCTACATCAGAGGTTGAAGTGATAGGCCAAGTGGTGTTGAAAAGTCTTCAACACAATCATTTGAGTAGATTGTTCAAGTGAGAGAAAACCCACGATCTCTATGGAAAAGGATAACAAAAATAGAAAAGTCAAGATTTTAGGTAGATTATATAAGGATACTGAAATTAACTAAGAATGATTATACAAATATCGGGCAGGGAAAAGACGTCAAGTCAGTACTAAAATACTCTGCAAGTCCCAGTGATTAAAAGAGATGCAGATGCCCAGGAAGGGAGAAAAAGGAAATAGACTGATGATGCCTGGGTCTTCCTGGTGGAAGGTTTTAAAAGATGAATGACTTGAGATTACAATATACAAGTTTTTGCTTTGTTTTACTTTGTTTTTCAAGACAGGGTTTCTCTATGTAGCCTTGGCAGACCTGAAACTCACTCTGTAGACTACGCTGGCCTCAAACTCAGAGATCTGTCTGCCTCAGCCTCATGAGAGCTGGGCTTAAAGATGAGCCACCACTGGCCTGTCCCCAAAAGCAGTTTTGTTTTTTTTTGTTTTTTGTTTTTAAATCATGAACAAAGAAGGAAGATGAAGTATAGTCATCCACAAACTAGTAATGACATCAACTGCATCTCTTGGTTGCCATGGTGACTACTTACAGGAACAGGAGGAATGATGTTGTGAGGAATCAAAGAAAAGGAATGTTTGACACTGCTTATAAAATTTTTAAGTGTTTGTGTGTGTGTGTGTACACATAAACTACTTAAAACAAAGACTATTGGCAGTATGAAGTCTCTGGAGAAAAAAAAATCATAGCAAGGTAAACCAATTCATGACAAATATATCTTAATAATAATTAAAAAGTTCCCTTTCTCAATTCACAGTGTAAACCTCTGAGGCAAAACCAAATGAATGGAGATAGAATGTAACAACATTTTTATCACTATTGGTAATGGGAAGAGGAATGAGGAAATCAGGAGAACAGGAGATTTGTGTGGCCCAAGGATAATATGAAGCAAGAAAAGAAAAGGCAAGACACTTTGAAGAACCACAGATATTTTGATGTAATGACTGTGTGTGGTATATCAAGAGTAACATTCCAGGAAATTGAAACAGACATTAATTCCACAAACACTTATCGAGAGCCCAAGCACTTGGTATCTTGTAGATCTTTATAATTATTTGGTTTCCTTCGCATTCAGAATAGGACTTCCTAAATGTTCCAGATAGTCCATGGAATTTGGCACATAATCTTAGTTTTGAACATAAATACTTCTAATAGACAAGTACTTAAACTGAATCTGTAAGTAAAATTTCTTTTCACTTGTAGCACAATGTGTTTGGTAATCAGAGTAGTAATTTGAGATAAATATTGAAATTTTATTTAGTAAAAACTCCCAATTTGGTAAAGTATATTTTAACCAAGTTAAAGGAAATTTAGATTAAAAGTTAAATCTTCCTATGAAATATTTTAAAAGTTCATTTCAGATAACATCAAAACAGGAGATCCTGCTATTTACAAATCACAGTACAAACTATATCCATAGTAAGTATACAGGATATGCTCAACAAATTATGACATTTCATTCATCTACTTTGCTCCCTACAACAACATACAAATTCCTCTGGTGCTACAAAACAAAACTGTCAAGCCTGAGTTACTATAAAAATGCACTCCTGTGTTAAATAAGGTATGATCTTATCATATAAAGCAAAAAGTTATAACTTGAACATATAAATTATACAACTCATCAGTTAGAAAAGTATATGAAAGGAAAGTGAAATGTGATTCCTCTAGGAAAAACAGAAGTGAAAACCTCTGGCCTAGGAGTTTCTACTTCCAGAGTCAAAACACTAAGGTGATGAAAAGGCCAAGAGAAGTATCAGTTAAGAAGTTTGCAAGAGAAACTATCTCTTTCTTCAGCATATAGACACTACAGGGGCCAACTTTGGGGGAGAAGAATAATCGTCAATGGTGTAATAGGGGTTACAATTTTAGTGTACAGGTTCCTGTATTCTAATCCTGTATTCTAACCTGCTTTCAATAGTTTTATGTGTGAACTATTGGCCTTTTCATATATGTTCTTTAAGATGAACATCAAATATATCAATATGTATATGCATGTATACAGTAGTTTATTTATAAAACCATAAAGACTAGGGTATCTTTTTATTGGTATGAAAATATTATTTAATATTTATCTGTAACAACTAGTAGCACTAACCTTTAATCTTTTCATCCTTTTATGATCAGAAGCAGGAAAAAAAAAAATGCTCTGAGCAGTCACTTTTCAATTTAAGAGTCAGTCATTGCCTTTCAGTAAGTTCTGGATGGAAGGAACCCTGGTGACTATATATGTAATTTCACCTTAAGCATATAAGAAATAGGTAGAATTTTTGACTTCAGAAGTTGATATTTTACTACCACAAAACATTGTGAGAAAACTCTAGTAACCAAAACAAATAACCAGGTTGGCAGTTATATTTATATTTACTGTGCTGCTTCTAATGAGTGAAGAAATAATTTTTAAAGGAAATTTATTTTTTAAAGGCCCAAAAGATCATATATGCATCTATATACATATTAAGAATTACTGACGTTAAAGGAAAAACCATTCTCAGTTTGTTCTTAGACTATTTTTTACCCTTTTATTTTCACTAGTTGATTATTTGCTGCTAAAATATATATTAAAATATTAATACTTCCTTTTGTCTTCTTTTATACCAAACCACAAACATTCATTCAACTGTTTATTTTTGTCTCCTACATTCAATATTCATTTCCCCTTAAACAAAGAATTTTATGGGACTTTTTTTTAAAAATTGGGACTTTTTTGCTAGCATCTTTAAAATTTAAATGTGTTAAAAATATTCCATGACTATGCAATTATACAAGTTTACTAATTCCAGATCATTCTTAGACAATATATATTTGTAAAATGGATAGTCATTGATATCTTGAATAAATTTAATATAACTAAGATAAATATATATTGTATTAGCTAACTGTATTACATTTAATCTATTCTCAAAACATTAAAAATGAAAATATTTAAGCTACCTTTTGTTTCTTACTATGCCTCCCCAAGATTATCTACTAGCATACAAAAACTAAATAGGTAATTTTCTTTTGCTCAAACATCATTCTTCATAACATTTAACACCATCTAAAAATAAGATGAGCATTAACTTGTATTTTAACTCACATGTTAATGACTTTACATTTTTAGAGAAGTCATTTAGTAGAATCTGAGACTGTTTTGTTTAGTATTACATAACATAAGGGAAAATGTTTTTCATTTCCCCTTCTGTGGTAAAGACCTGCATAGATGGACTAAAAACATAAAATTTCCGTGCCAAGATAACAACACAGTAGATTCATTTTTAATAATAAATCTGCACTAAGACATCGTAGCAAAGCAAATATGAACATAAATATACTGAAAATAATTTCAACAAGTGGCCTGTTACCTGGGTGGAGCTGGTGGCTACCGAGATGCAGTCAATAAAGCTGTGTCTTCGAGTGAAGAATGCAACTATCTGCTGCCAGCGTGAAGGCTCTGGCTCAGCTTGCAGTTCATCTGACGAGCCCTTTTTTGCCCAGTGTTTCTGCTTAGGGCCTACTGAGCCATGGCTAGAGCTAGCATTGCCTCCTCGACTGGCGCGAGAGTACAGAAGTGTGTTGTTTCCGAAAATGTAATTCATCTCTGCAGCCCTGCAGGTGGCTGCCAAGCAGTCTTACTTCTCTACCAGCTGCTGAGTGGTGAATGATCGGTGAAAACTGCAGCTACAATTACAGCAGCATCACTTGTAGATCAGGGAAATAAAAACCTTGAGAAATGATGCTCATTTTCTCTGCAGTTTCTTCCTATGACCGAGCCTGTATCTTCCTTCTGTACCTGTTAGCTGTATGGTGGCTGAGTTTATTTTTGCAGACAGAAAAAGACGACATAAGGTGGATTTCTTTCTCGTGATTATTTTTTCACCAGCGTCTGCAGGAACCAAAAGCTGTTCTTTTGTTAGCTGATAACTAGACCCGGACTGAAATCCAGGAAGTGAGGTCGATTAGCAGGTAAAGAGGATGTTATAAACACTGGGCTACCAAGACCCTTTGGGGATGACTGATTTAACGCATTGGGTGGAGAAAGCCCGGGTTACTAAGTTTCAATCAGCGTAGAGTAAAATCCAATGGCATCTTCACTGCTTACATAAATTATAAATATGAACTGAATTTTAAATATAAGGCTTCTTTCTGCTAACAGCTTTGATTTCATTAAAAGAATATGTGCTATTCATAAATTTTGACATTGCAATGAATCTTACATTATTTAGTATTCATTTTCAAATTGTTTGAAGATACCATGTGTTTAATTCTGAAGATCTAATGTTAGGGAAATATGTTTATAATATAGCAAAATCATTTTACATAGTGTATTAATTTCTAATGTTTTAACTACAGAGTCTAGAACAGATTAATCAGTAAAATACATAAATAGCCACTGGAACTTTTATGATAAAAAGAACTGTTAAGGAGTAATCTGCACTGTCTTCTAGCATATAATAATCATTAAAGTTACAAGATTGTGAGTTTATAATGTGCAAAAGAACACCAGTAATTCCTTTCATTATGAAACACTGTATAAATGCTACTCTGGCTCATGAAGTAATGCTGCTTGATTTCTAAATTAATAAGCATTTAAAAAAAAAAAACAATGATCTTTTTCCTGTGTTTTTTCATTATAGTAGTTAACCTCAGAATTGCCTGGTGTTTACTATAAAATCTCTAAAGGTCCCAGTGTATGTGTATGTGTATGTGTATGTGTATGTGTATGTGTATGTGTATGTGTATGTGTATGTGTATGTGTATGTGTATGTATATGTGTATAAGCCAAACATCTGCAAGTGACCAGAGAGGCCAGAAGAGGGCATCAGATTATCAGGTCCCTTGGAGCTGGAGTTACAGGTGTTTGGTAACTGTTTGTTATGGGTGCTTGAACTAACTCAACTCAGGTCCTCTGGAGGAATTAACATGTTCCTAACCACTAAGACATCTCTCTAGCTCCCGGAATGCTAGTTTAAAAGCTCCCTAAGTAACTCTTAACATCCTCAAATTTAAGAAGCAGCTTCTCAAGTATAAGCCATGCTGTGTTGTATTGGTGTATGTTACAATATATGTCCATTGAGAAAGAATACATAAACAAAAGTGCTACTTGATAATAACCGAATCAATGTTTAGTCCTGTATGAATACAACACACACTCCAGGCCCAATCACAAGTATTTTTCAGATGTGGACAAAATCTTTCTTATGTCTATACTTCTAAGCAGGAATTAAATGTAACCTACTGGACATAGTATTACAAGCCACACCCTTGGGTCCACTGCAAATCTGGCTCAAGAAGAAAAGATGTCCATAGTATCTCATTGAAACCTTATCTAAGACAGTCCCCAAAGAGCAGAGAACCACATGGGATTCTCAGGGATAAGATGCCTTCCCAGAGACTAGAGTTTGGTGTTTATTTTCAAGGACTAGGAAACCAGCATGCAAACTGTGGTTCTATTCTACTAATGTTCAGTAAAGGAATATATGAAAACATTAAAAGTTGATACATATCTAAGAATCCTCTTTGAAGGAAAGAATAAGACCTCCTGAAAAACAAAATGTTATTATGGTTCAGGTATGTAATAAAGAACTCATTAATACAGTTCATATAGATAGTACAGTCATTAGTTTGATTCCAAAATGTGTCCTGATCCATATATTCTGACAAAAAAAAATCAAATAAAACATAACACTCTAGTTTTGATACAAGGACACTGAATACAAATACTAAATGCAAACCTCCTTCCTCAAATTGCAAACAGTATCAATACAGACACAAGAATAATCCTTCAGTGTACACAAACTCATCCTAGAAATTCAAAGAGTTTAGGTACAATTCAAAGTTGAGAGATCACTCCATTCCAAGTTTCTCCAAAGCACAACTAAATATGCTATATGCCTATTCAATCTATTTATTACACAACTTCCAATTTCTCAAAAAGCTGCTCTATACAAACAAATATCTTGTTACCCAAAGAACAAAAATCTATGATCCATATAGGTCATCGACTGTACAACAGTACACGCACACAAAACAATGTGCTTATCAAAATCATAATTGGGTCAAGGGATATATTTTTGCTTTACAGTGCCTTACTTATTCCACAACAGAACTGAAAGATTAACCCCACTAAAACAAAATTTAAGTTCATTATAGAAAAACCTGGAAAGCTTGTTTGAAATAGTGAATAAAAGTAGTATGTCACCTAAAGCAACCAACAAAAATAATTGCTCTTAACCTCTTAGGATACCCAGAAATTAACATTTTATACAGTTTAACTTTTCCTTTAAATGTATCTATTCATATGTTTGTGTGATTCTGTGTCTGCCATGTGTGCTAGTGCCTATGGAGGCCAGAAGAGAGAGCTTTGGGTCCCCTCAAGCTGGAGTTAGGAGGTGGTTGTGTGTCATCTAATGTGGACACTGCAAACTCAAGTTCTCTGGAAAAGTACCAAGTGCTCCTAACTACTGAGCAATCTTTCCACTAGCATTCCACACTAGAATTCCAACCTCAACAGCTGGAGAAAGCTTAATTAAGTAAAGCAAAGTCCACACACATATACATATGATGGCTATTCTTTTTTTTTAAGTTCTTCGAGACAGGGTTTCTCTGTGTATCCCTGGCTGTCCTTGTGATGGCTATTCTTGGTTGTCAACTTAACTGTATCTGAGATTAATTAAAGCCCAAACTTCTAGGCACAAGTGTGAGAATTTTTTTTTTTGACTAAATCATTTGAAGTAGGAAGACCCATCTTATATGATGGCAGCCTATATAAAAAACATGGAAGAAGTAAGGTTTTAATCTTTGTCTGCTTGCTCTCACTTCTAACTGGCAAGTACATTCCTTCACTCTTAGGGCCTACTTCTTCAGGATTCTGATATGTGCTTAAGACAAGCTGAGCTATTGAGCCTTATGGACTGAGCGACTATGGGATTCTTGGACTTTTTGTCAGGAGTCAGCCATTGTTAGAATAGCTGGACCAAAGCTTTGTAAGATTATCTATCTATCTAATGTAAGACTTATATATAAGATATATAATGTCATATAATAAATATGAACATATTCATTCTAGCAGTTCTGTTTCTCTAGAGAACTTAGACCAATACAATATGCATGCATGTGCATGTATGTGCATGGACACACATATTGAATTAGTGTATCACTCGGTAGCCCTAGCTGAACTGGAACTCCAGGAAGACCTTGAACTCCTAAGAACTGCCTTCCTCCGCCCCCAGAATTAAAATGCTAGGGTTAAAGGTGTGCACGATACCCAGCAAAGTAGATATTTAATGGTCATTATGCAAAACTTGAATATCATAAGCTTAGGAGTGTAATATGTATTTTATAATACAGAAAACTTAAACAGAAGTAAAGATAGTCTAAAAATTATACAGAATAGGTCCTTGATTATTTAATTTACAAACATATTTCTAAACTTACAAATAAACCCAGAAGTCTTTAGGTATAATTACAATACACATATTTAGTAATCTTACTGAACAAAAAATGCTATTTATTTAGAAAAATGAAATCTCTCTCTCTCTCTCTCTCTCTCTCTCTCTCTCTCTCTCTCTCTGTCTCTCTCTGTCTCTCTCTGTCTCTCCTCTCTCATGTAAGTAAATTCATTCTGTATGGGCACCATCTAGTGGCCAAATTGTATACAAATTATACGGCCTTAGTTTTAGGCCATCCCAACCACAAATCAAAACGTAAAAAAATTCTTGGTCTGGAGGGATGGCTCAGTGGTCAAGAGCATGTACTATTCCTTCAAAGAATCCAAGTAAGAGTCCCAGAGATCCCATCTGGTAGTTTACGACTGCCCATAACTCCAGCTCCTGGAGATCCTCTGGCTATTTTCTGACTATTTTCCTTAGGTCTTAACTCACTGTTTTTAAGAGTCCTGATAATATTGTTAATCCCTGAACTTATCCACTATGTCCTTTTTATTCTCATTGGGATTATTTCTTAGCATTCTATTACTAAGTTCTTTATCGAGACTTTCCCCAACACCACTAGCCAGAAAGTATCCTTTCCAGTTTACCTTCAATCAGAGAAGCTTCTCTCTGCAATGATCAGTGGTGAATACAGAGTCCTGGCTGCTTACAGTGCAGAAAGCAAGGCAGACTTGTGTGGTGGGCCCTCAACAGAATGTCTATTTTTCATTTTATTTTATTATTGCTTTTTCATTGTGTGCATGTGTGTCATGGTGCATATGTGGAGGTCAGAGGACAACTTACAGAAGTTGGTTCTCTCCACCACATTGGTCCCAGGTATCAAACTTGGGCATCAGGCATGGAAACAGCACCTTTATCCACTGAATCATCTTGGTGGCTCTAAAGAAGGTACTTATAACCCCCATCCAAGGTTCAGGGAACACTAAAGAAGAGGGCATGGAAAGAATGTAAGGGCTGGAAGATAGGGAAAAGGGTTGTAAAAATGTTATCTCCTGGACACGGCCCAGCTATTGCAAAGAGGAACTCACAGAAGCTATGGTTATCTGCACTGGGCCTGAACAAGAGTGGACTTGTCAATTTTCAGCCAAAGATGGAGGAGGGAATCATCAGGGCCCTACCCCTCCCCGATGAACTAATTAATTAGCTCCTGATAAATTAGGTGACTGAAATCACTGTCTTCACTTGTGTATCTACTGGTAATCCTGCTAGGTTCCACTGAGTAATTCTAAACCCTTGATAGGTCACAAAAACAAAATAAAAAGATACAAACATGGGAAAGGGACTTAGAGGAGAAAGATGCCAACAGGGGTTGGAGAAAAAGAGTAATCAGAATGCACTATATACCTGTATGATACTGTGTGATGGTTTTTTTTTAATTTTTTTATTATTATTTTCTTTATTTACATTTCAAATGCTATCCCGAAAGTTCCCTATACCCCACCCCCNCCCCTGCTCCCCTACCCACCTACTCCCACTACTTGGCCCAGGCGTTCCCTTGTGCTGGGTCATATAAAGTTTGCAAGACCAAGGGGCCTCTCTTTCCAGT
>NC_034601.1:26785975-26795363 GCF_900095145.1 Mus pahari | reverse complement strand
TGGAGCATGTGTTCTTATTACCAGTTGGAAGATCTTCTGGGTATATGCCCAGAAGAGGTATTGTTGGGTCCTCCAGTAGTACTATGTCCAATTCTCTGAGGAACCACCAGACTAATTTCCAGAGTGGTTGTACAAGCTTGCAATCCCACCAGCAATGGAGGAGTGTTCCTCTTTCGTGTGATGGTTTTTAAACATCAATTAACAATTAAATGTTGTTTTTATAAGACTTGCCTTGGTCATGGTGTCTGTTCACAGCAGTGAAACCCTAACTAAAACAATACTGTCAAACAGTAAATCACATGCTGAGCTGTACAAATCCCTTAAAGGTTTCACTTCATTATAACCACGATACTGTAAAGACAGAAAAGGCCCCTGCATTGGCTTTTTTTCTTTTAAAGAGGTTGTTAATCTTAATTGAACATAATATTTTATATAAGTTATACTTCACTGCTGAGTTCCTTATAACATTCATCCCTTTATAATCTATCAATTTTAAGTTGTATACATTTTTACTTTCTAATGAAAAGCTGAAGGAACTCAAATAATTTTACTAAATATTATTTTTATCCACTCTTACTCATTTTATCCCTCAAACAAGTATTTTATAAGATAACCACCACAATAACCCACACAAAGGAAAAGCAGAAGAAATCCCCCAAATTATTCTTAAATTGTAATTATAACAGAATACACTGTGTCAAATATCAAAAACTTACTAAAATGTTGTTATAACTTTTACTCACTAATCTGACCTCCAGGAATCTATCTTAAAGAAATGGCCCCATACATCATTTTTACAAAGATTATTCAGTACATCGTTATTCACCCTAATAAAAGGAAACAGAAAGAACTCCTGCTTGACCAGAGGCCAAACCATAAGTCCAGCTAGGTCACCCACCTGCGGACCTCCCCACTCTCTCGGTGCCCCTCTCCCTGGTGCTATCCCTGTACTGGTTAGTTTGTGTCAACTTGACACAGCTGGAGTTACCACAGAGAAAGGAGCTTCAGTTGGGGAAATGCCTCCATGAGATCCAGCTGTAAGGCATTTTCGCAATTAGTGATCAAGGGGGCAGGTCCCTTGAGGGTGGGGCCATCTCTGGGCTGGTAGTCTTGGTTCTATAAGAGAGCAGGCTGAGCAAGCCAGGGGAAGCAAGCCAGCAAAGAACATCCCTCCATGGCCTCTGCATCAGCTCTTGCTTTCTGACCTGCTTGAATTCCAATCCTGCATCCTTTGGTGATGAACAGCAGTATGGAAATGTAAGCTGAATAAACCCTTTCCTCCCCAACTTACTTCTTGGTCATGATGTTTGTGCAGGAATAGAAACCCTGACTAAGACAATCCCCAATGCCCCCTCCTCCCTCCTCCTTGTGTCCCAGCCTGCAACTTGGGCACACACCTCCTGCCTCCGTCAGAGGCTCTGCCAGCTGTCAGAAGCCCAGCCTCCTAGAGGCCACACCAGCCAGAAGACCAAAGAGAAAACAGAGACCAAGGAATAAAATATCCATGCAACGAAAACAAACTCAGAAATTGACACCTAGACCTAAAAATCACCCCAAACCAGTGCAAGAGCACAGTATGTCATCACCAGAGCCCAGTTGTCTCACCACATCAGGCCATGAATAGTCCAACATAGCTGAAAGACAAGAAAAAAACCTTAAAACCAACTTATGAAGATGATGTGTGTTTTAAAAGAGAAAATGAACGAATTCCTTTAAATAGGGAGCAGGGAGTCAAGAAAGACAAGAAAAAACAAACGGTTGAAGGGAACGAATAACACTGTTCAAGACTTAAAATGGAGAACAGAATAATGAAAACAAAGTGAGGGAATTCTAGAAATAAAATCTAGGTAAGGGAACAGGAACTACAGAATAGAACAGACAGAAGAGAGAATCTCAGTCATTGAAGATACAAGAAAAGAAATAAATACACCAGTCAAAGAAAATATTAAATCTAAAAGAATTCCTGACACAAAACATTCAGGAAATCTGGGACACTATGAAAAGACCAAACCTAAAAATACTAGGAATAGAAGAATTCCAGGTCAAAGGCCCAGAAAATATTTTCAACAAAATCATAGAAGAAAATTTCCCTAACCTAAATAAGGAGATGCCTATAAAGATACAGAAAGTATACAGAACACCAAATAGGTTGGAGAAAATAAAGTTTCCCTGCTACATAATAATCAAAATACTAAACATACAGAACAAAGAAAGAATGTTAAAAGCTGCAAGGGAAAAGGAGCAAGAAACACATAAAGGCAGATCTATTAGAATTATTCCTAATTTCTCAATGCAGACTCTAAATGCCAGAGGATCTGGACAAATGTTCTACAGACTACATATGCCAGCCCAGACTACTACACCCAGCAAAACTTTCAATCACCATAGATGGAGAAAACAAAAAAAGATATTCCATTCCCTGGCAATGGGCAGAGAGACACCTTGTTGGTGGTGGTGTTCTTATTGATATAAGTAGGGGCAGAGCGGATGGCAGTCCTTTGTTCATCCTGGCTTGATGCCTGGCTTGGTGGGCAAAGCTGTCTTATTCCTAGGACTAATAAAATGAAATCAAATCAAATCCAGACAGTACAGCACAGGAGGAGGAAAACAGAGACCTGTGGACCACCATGCCACCCAAACCGGCCCTTCAACGCATGGCACAGGTGGGCCACACCACAGACACCAGCTTGCTGCCACACCACGAAGCAAGGATGGAGGAGGACATCACACAGGGGCCCACCAACTGAGTGGCCAGCCTACAGGGGGTATACAAAGTATACAAGTATGTGGTGGTCACATGGGAGGGTAAGAGAGGTGGAGCAGCTTGAACATTATAAAGAGAGATGAAACTGGAGACTCTAGAGTAGAGAGGAGTAGCCTGTAATAAGTGGGCAATCCTGCTACCTGGGGCCATGATGAGGTCTTAGCCCAAGTTGCCACTGAGTATCTGAGTCCATGGCTACATACAGATGCGGGGGTTGGTGTTGATGTCCCTGGCTCATATTTATCACTAAAGAACATGAGGGCATAAGTGTGGGAGAGCTGACCCTGCCACTCCTCTGCTGAGGCATGGCACAGGTGCAGAAGTGATGCCTCTACCTCTTAACACCTCTAGCAGTCAGGAAAGCTGACCACAGGAGCAGGAGCTCAGGAGAACCATGTAGGAATCAGGTAAGTGGGCCCTGCATCTTGCCTGGACAGCACAGCAGTGCTGACTCTGGTGAGTCAGAGTAGGAGTACAGGTGAGTCAGCTCTGAGGGTGAGAGCTTGAGAGAACTGTCCTCAACACTATTCTGCTGTGAGGTGTGAGGTGACATAGGTGCAGGGGTGAGGGTCTCTTCCCCCTCCTTGACAACTATAGTAGCTGGGAGAGTGACCCTGGGGTCATGAGAGGGGGACAGTTAGCCCTGTACCCCTCACTGACTGTAGCACTCAGAAGAGAGGGCACTGCCTAGGCAATACAGTGGAGCTGACTCTGGAGGTGTGAGCGTGGGTGTGGGTAAGCTGGCCCCAAGGACATGAGAGCAGGAGAGTTGACCCTGCCTCTTGCCAAAGGTAGCATTAGGTAGTCTAGTCGGAGAAGTGCTGGAGAGTTCTCCTTGGTGGTGCTGAAAAGAGAGAGTTGGCTGGCTGACCAGCAGCTACCACCCAGGCCCAGATCTAGAGTTCTGAATTGGTCTTCCCCAAAATCTCTATCATCTACTAATGGTTGGAACATATGAAAAGGCCATTTCTGCTGTTCCAAAGCTGCAGGATCTCCATGACACAGGGCAACAACAGGATAACCAGGAGTCTCAATGAGGATCCAATAGTATCATGTCACAGATGCCAGAGATCTCGACTGAGATCAATGACTCACTGCAATGAATATCTGCAAGTGAAGATGTGTGGACAGAGGGATATACTGTGGGGCACACTGTGACATACTACAGCTGTCATGATGAGATATTTTCTATGAGTTGGGATTTTTGTTGTTGATGTTTATTTGGGGGGACATTGCAAGGGCAAAGGGGGATATGAGGGGACAGTAGATGAGCAGGACTGGGGTATATGGTGTGAAACTCAAAATGAATGAATAAAATGTTTTTTAAAAAATATTCCATGATAAAGTAAAATTTAAACAATATGTATCTACAAATCCAGTCCTACAGAAGGTAGAAGGAAAACTTCAACCCAAGGAGGTTAACCACACCCATGAGAACACAGGAAATAAATAATCTCACACCAGCAAAACTAAGAGCAGAGAAACACATGCATATATCCACCACCCCCACCACTAAAATAACTGAATTAACTATCATTGGTCACTCATAACTCTTAATACCAATGGATTCAATTCCCCAATAAAAAGACACAGACTAATAGAATGAATGGGAAAACAGGATTCATCTTGCTGCTGCATACAAGAAACACACCTCAACATCAAAGATAGACACTGCTTCACCAAAATGAATCAAGAGATGGGGAAAGAAGCTTCATCCTCATCAAAGGAAAGATCCACCACAATGATGTTTCAATTCTTACCATGCTCCCAATGCAAAGAGCACCCATGTTTGTAAAAGAAACAAGAAAGCTTAAAGCACACGCTGATTCTCACACGCTGAGAGTGGGAGACCCCAATATCCCACTCCCAACCAATAGACAGATTGTTCAGACAAAAACTAAACAGAGAAATACTCAAGCTAAAGTTGTTATAAATTAAATGGACCTAGCATATCTAAAGAACATTTCACCCAAACACAAAAGATTACCTTCTTCTCAGCACCTCATGGAACAAAGCAAGACTCAACAGATACAAAAACTCTCTGTATCCTATCAGACTACTACAGAATAAAACTGGATTTCAACAACAACATCAACATCTATAAACTCAGAAACTAAACAACTGTATTGATTAATTACTGGATAAGACAGAAAAAAGAAATTAAAGACTTTCTAGAATTCAATGAAAATGAATACACAACATACTTAAAACTTACAGGACACAGTGAAAGTGGTGTTAAGAGGAAAGTTCATATCACTAAATGCCTACGTAAAAAAGAGAGATACTAGCAACTTAACAGCACACCTGAAAGCTCTAGATTAAAGGAACTAAGCACACCCAAGAGGAGTAGATGACAGGAAATAATCAAACTGGGGCTGAAATCAATAAAATTGAAACAAAGAGCATACAATCAATGAAACAAAGAGTTGGTTCTTTGAGAAAAATCAACAAGATAAACAAACCCTTACCCAAACTAAAAATCAGAAATGAAAAAGGTGACATAACAACAGACACCAAGGAAATTCAAAGAGTCATTTGGTTAATCTATATTGCACAAAATTGGAAAATCTAAAATGGATAATTTTGATAGATATCACTTAAATAGTTAAATCAAGATCAGATAAGCAACTTAAATAAATCTATAACCCCTAAGGAGATAGAAGCAGTCATTAAAAGTCTTCTAGCCAAAAAAATCTCAGGGCCAGAAGATTTCAGCAAATAATTCTACCAGACCTTCAAGAAAGGGCTAACACCAATACTCCTCAAATTAATTCCACAAAATAGAAACAGAAGGAATATAGCCAAACACATTTTAAGAGGCCACAATCACACCAATACCCAAACTACACAAGGATTCAACAACCAAAAAAAAAAAAAAAAAAAAGATGGAGAGAAAAATGACCAAGTTCCCTTATGAACAGGGATGCAAAAAATATTCAATAAAATACTCACAACCTGAATTCAAGAACACATCAAAAAGATCATCACCATGACCAAGAAGCCCTCATCCTAGAGATGGAGGGATGGTTCAACATAGGAAAACCAGTCAGTGTAAATCACCATATAAACAAACTGAAGGCTGTCATCCCAGCAGCACTCAGAGGCCAAGAAAGGAGGACTCAAGTTTGAGTTCCAGAAAAAAGGAAAATAAATGGCCCTGAAACAAATACTTAGAATAAACAAACAAAACCCATCTGCTTACAAACTGGTCCAAATGATACTCCATATAAAAACAGCAAAAATCCTACAAAACATGAAGTCACAAAACCTGAAGCCTACCTGATGAGTATGTATATCATAGCTCACTAATAAAAAGGAACATTTATATTCAAGTCACAATGAAATATCATTTCAAAATCAAGAGAAAATGAACAACACCATGTATTTATGAGAATACAGACCAATTAAAGCCTCAAATTTTGCTTTTGAAAGTGAAAATCATACAAATATTTCTAAATAGTTTGATACCATTAATCAAAAGGGCAAGTGTCTAGATAATCTCTCCTGTTTTTTGTTTTTTTGATCTAGCAATAACCTGAAAATAATTCAATACCAATTAAGAGAGAGAAAAATTATGAATGCTTATAAAACAGAAAAATCTAGATTGTGAAATCAAATAATAAAGTGTAGGAATATAATGTTGCACAAAACTGCAAATTAAAATTCAAAATACACAAAAGAATACATTTACTGTAGTCTAAATACATAGTAGAATTTGAGAAAAGGTAAACATTAAAACAAGATTGTGACTGTTTATGAAGAGATACGATCAAGAAAATTCACATGTGAGATTTCAAAGATGCTAATCAAGTGTTTAAAAATGAATCTGAAACATTAACCCAAAGAGTGGGGAATTTACATGAACATAAACAATTATTTCTAAACAAAAGTAACATTTAAATGATAGCAATTAGAAATAATAACAAGTAGATATGATCCTACCTTTATTGGTGAAATATGAGAATGAGAAACAAATCCGTGGACATTCTCAATCTCTGACAGGTTCTTCTCTGAGACATGAACCAATTCTGGACCTAGCACCTCATTTGTGACTTGTGGGGACATATGCTCTGGAGGAAGTACCTCTTCATCCTGATACCGGTATTTCTGTGAAGTAAAGAAAACTATTAAATATGAAGAAACCCTAAAACCAAAGGAACATTTATTTAAAAAATGACTTCTATAACTATTCAAATATTAAATATAAACAATGTAAAAGTATTTAGTATAGCTTAATACATAAAATTTGCAAGAAACAAAACTTCATTTTAAAGTCAAGATAAAAGTTTTTTTAAAAAATTGCAATAGAAGCCTAAATATTAATTTGCCCATTTCTTTCTTACCCAACGCTACATGTATATCTAAAAGGCAACTGTTTGAATGAAGTTAGCATGAAAATCTGCTTATTTAGCTAAATTGGTCTGATTTCTTGTTCAGTTAACTTGCATAAAAAAGAAAATAAACTAGTCAGCCATTTCAATTTGGAACTGAAAATTAGCTCAGCAGAAAATAGCATTTTCCTTTACCTAACAAAGTAATCGTAATCATTTGTGTGTGCCTGGATGAATGGATGGATGCATGTACTTGTGCATATACACACACACACCACACCCACATGGTGGGGTAGATAAGGAGGGAGAGAGAAGGAGAGAAGCAGTTTACAGCCTTAAGCAGCCAACTTAGATATCCATCTACAAAGGAATGGATAAAAGCAATGCATGCACATATGCACATAGAGAACTTTTAGCTATAAAGAAGGAAGTTCTGTTTACAGAAGAATGGATGCACCTGGAGATAATCATTAGGTGAATAAAGTCAGTCTCAAGAAGAGTAAACAGTACATGTTTTATATCATTTGTGGGTTTTAGACTTCATGTAAAGACATAAATGATACATGGTATGAAAGTAGGGGACAAGGGTGACTAATGAAAGAAAGGGTGTATAGGGGAGGATGGTGTCATATGGGAGAAATACACTCCAATGTACATATACCTTTATGTCAACCAGTTTCATTTTCAGTGTAAAAACAGCAGAGCAACAACAACAAAAAGAAATAGTGTCGATAAAGAACACAAATACTGTCTGAATATAGGATAATGACTGGCCTGGCAAGATAAGCCCCCGCGTCCAATAGTATTATGAATGTTATCGAACAGTAACCAACTACTTTTTGACTGGATTTAAGGTTTGCTTAATGGGCTGGAGAGGTAGTTCAGCAGTTAAGAGCACTGACTGCTGCTCTTCTAGAGGTCCTGAGTTCAATTCCCAGCAACCACATGGTGTCTCACAACCATCTGTGATGGTATACAATGCCTCTCCTGGTATATCTGAAGAAAGTGACAGTGTACTCACATAAATAAATCTTTAAAAAATTAAAAGTTGAGCCGGGCAGTGGTGGCACACGCCTTAATCCCAGCACTTGGGAGGCAGAGGCAGGTGGATTTCTGAGTTCGAGGCCAGCCTGGTCTACAGAGTGAATTCCAGGACAGCCAGGGCTACACAGAGAAACCCTGTCTCGAAAAACAAAAACAAAAACAAAAAATTAAAAGTTGACTTCACAAGATGGAACCTATGCCTCATACCATGACCTGGGCCAAAAACTTACCAGTGCCTAGATCACAGTCTCTAGGGGAGAACCTAATTCTATTATCATGCTAAGTGAACATGGTAATAAACCGCAAAGGTTAAATTCTTATTAAAGAGTCTCTTACCCTCATCAGAGAAGGTTCTTTTTATAGTATGTATGTAGATATATAACTCAGTTAAGTGGAAGTAAAATCTAAATACTCATAGCAGATATGATACAAAGAAAGAAGACAGATTTGTAACTTTAAAGGTACTCCATAACTTGCCTGTACTTTTAGGAGAGATGTATCCACAAGGACCCTGATTTTAGGGTAGTTTAAAAAACAAAACAAAATGAAACTTTTTTTGAAAGTACCTATTAATAGATTCTCCCTGCCCTTGCAAAAAGGCCTCAGTAAACTCAACACAAGAAATTCTACATAAGTTAAATTAGGTTAAAAAAAATTAGGAAAGGTTTTAGATACAAATTATTGGACTAAAAAAGCATGTTTTAAAATTGGGTATTTATATAATACAAAAACCTCATATATATACATAAATAAAACTATAAATACACAGTTTGAACATTTTGAAGCAAAACAATAGTATATGCATTGAATAAGCATATAGATGTGTGTATTCATGCCCATGAATGTAGATTAAAGGAATTAACAATAACAAATAAATTAGTTCATTCTGAAAGGCCAGAGAAATTGTGGGGCAATGGGCTATACACAGTCTGGTCTCCAGTCGAGCTGAGGTTTTGAACCCTGGCAGAACCTGATGAGTGGTAATTCCCACCTACATGGGACGGAAGGCACACCCTCATGTCTCCTGGACCTGTGGCTCCTATCAAAGTTACCATCCCCACAGGAGAGGCTCATGGCTAGCAGTCACATACACAATGTCCCAAGCTTTTGACCTTCAGGCTAGACTTCTCCCAGTTACCTAGCAACAGCAAGATAACAAGGCCACTATAAGAGGGGCTGCTTGGCCCCACCTACCTACCTTCCTTCCTTCCTTCCTTCCTTCCTTCCTTCCTTCCTTCCTTCCTTCCTT
>NC_034601.1:26777880-26785745 GCF_900095145.1 Mus pahari | reverse complement strand
TGACTTCTCTCTAAGCTTTCACCTTATTCTCTAACTCTCTTTCCCTTCCCCCTTTCTCCTCTTGGCCATGGCCCGTCTCTCTCTCTTTCCCCCTGCCTTTCAACAATGAAGCTCTAAAACCATAGACAGTATCTGTTCATCAAGGCCCGTACTAAGGACTATCGCTTTCATGGGAACCTCACTCCCCCTGCCCACTCTCCCCATATCTCCAGGACCTGGTGCTGCTCCCAGGGCCCCTATTCTGTCCTCAGCTCCTCTGCCGTATCCAGCGTGGGATGCCCGAGACTGAGAACCTGGTATGAGGGCTGCCACCTGTCCACCCCCTACCAAGTGGGGTCAGTGGCTTCACACAGCCAGATGCCCACCCAGGGCCGAGTGGAAAGCGTCCACCTGCCCAGAGCATAGGAACTCTGTCTGGACATGGGCTCTTTCCCTCCCCCCTCTTCCCCTACACCCACAGCCCAGCAAGAAATCACTTTAAATATTGTTTTCTAGCTACCTTTTAATGTATATATTTCCTCCTGGTCTCTTTTTTAAATTAATTTTTTCTTTATTTTTCTTTTACATGTATAAGTGTGTTTTGCCTGACTTTATCATGTTTGCAGTGCCCTCAGGGCCAGAGGAAAGAAATGGATCCTCTGGAACTGGAGTTACTGACTGCTGTCAGCTGCCACACAAATGCTGGGAACCCAACCCAGGTCCTCTTAATCACTGAGCCATATAATGGTGTCAGGAAGTACAAAATATCTAGTTATTTCTTTTTGTGATATTAGTTCCTCTTGATTATTAATGCTTAAAATAATACATTCCCTGAAAAGGGTTTGAACAATGCTGACAAGCTAATCTTTTCACTAACTGAGTAGAGCACATGTAGAAAGTCCACTTCACCAATTATCTGCTTATTTACTGTATGTATGATACATACAGGAGGAACAGGAGAAATGCCTGATGTTTTCTTTCTATGAGCAGATTTCAATATATACAAAAGTTGTTTACCACCCTCCTAACATGACCCATAATAGCCATAAATATCTCACCTTGCTCCCTACCCCCCACTTCAAAATTTTCAAGCAGATCTCAATGTCATATGGAATTACAAGGGACCAAGAATAGCCAGAATGAATCTTTGACCATAAGAATGGAGTACAGAAACTCACACCTCCTGATTCTAGATGTCAGTACAGAGATATTCACAAAAAGTGGGCTGGGGGTGTAGGTCAACTAGTAACATACTTCCCCAGCCTCCTGCCTTCCTGAAGTAAGAGTCAATCCCCAGCACTGTGTAAACTGAGAGTGCTGGTGCACACCTGTAATCCCAGGAACCTGAGCTGGATACTCAGAAAAGGAGTTGGAGCTGGAGAAATGGTTTGGTAGTTAAAAGTGCTTGTTGGGCAACCATGTAGATTGGAGTTTAGTTCCAGTATCCCCATCACAAGAAGAGTTTCTCACAAACATCCGAAATCCCATCACCATGGGATCTGACACCCTCTTCTGACCTTGTTCCATTTACCTATACATGTATGTGCAGCCAGATACACAGGTACATTAAAAGACCTAAAGAAAAAAGGAAACTCACATTGTGGAAACACAAATAGTAGTTCCAGAATTCCAAAGGATTGCTAACAACTGAACAACAAAAAGACAACATAATTTTGAAATGGATTAAAGAGACATTTTTCAAACATATAAGAATGGTCAATAAGCACATGAAAAGATGTTTTAACATTGTCAATCATGACAGAAGTCAAAGCTATAACGTGCTATTACTCAATATCCAATAGGTATAATAAAACAGTCACTGACAGTTATCCCTTGGAGATATGTAAAACAGACTCCAAATACTTTTGGTGGGTACTCTGTTAGAAAAGGAGTGGGTTTCAAGTTACACATCACTCAGCAATTCCATGTCTCAGTACACATAAGAACTGAGAATAAGCCTTCAAAATTTAAAAGTGTTTACAGCAACATTACTCAGAGGAGTCCCAGAGCAGTTCAAATGCCAATAAACTTATACAAATAAAAAACATATACATCCATGAGGTAGTAATATCTCTAAAGGTGAACTACAGATCTGTAACACATGGCTTCACTAGGGCTTGTATTGTTATAAACGCTATGACCAAAAATAACTTGGCGAGTGTCAGAACATGGCCCAAGAATGGAGTCCTGTGAGATTTCTGAGTGTTTGTGAGAAAACTTCAAGAAACAAAAACAAGAGTCTGTGACCTCAGTTTCTTCACTAACACAGATTTATTCTGGGATTATGTTTCTATACCCCACTCCAGGTGTAGTAAATAAGAGTAAGTTAATTTCAGAGTATTTATTACACTTGGCTATTCTTATTTGTTTATATGCCTCTATGGGCATGGCATACAAATGCATGGCATACAGCTTGCCTACTGTGCACAATGTGCCCACCAGTACAGCTTGTGCTTGGGATTGTTTACTCATGAGATGTGAGTCTACTCGTTTATCAGCTTCCCCTCTCCCAGATCCCACTGTCTCTACAGCAATAAAGAGGAGGGGAAGGGTTTAATTTCATTTTACAGCTGTAGTCTATCACTAAGGCAAGTCAGGACAAGAACTCAAACAGGGCAAGAGTCTGATAGCATAACTGATAAAGACATCATGGAAGACTACTCACAGGCTTGTCCCTCATGGGCTGCTCAGTCAGCTTTCTTCTAGTGCCCAGGACCACCTACTGAGGAGGTGTCCTGGCCCACAAAGAGCTAGGCTCTCCTACATCAATTAGCAGTTGAGAAAATAGATGCAGGTTCATCCACAGGCCAATCTGGTAGAGGCATTTTTGTCAGCTGAAGTTTCCTATTCTAAAATAACTCTAGTTTGTGTCAAGTTGACATAAATCTAGCACAACACAGAAGCCTAAAAACATTATACTATGTATAAGAAGCCACACACAAAAGGCTACTGTTCTAGTTTACTTAGTGATAAAGACAATGACTAAATGGAACTTAGTGAGGAAAGTGTTTATTCAGCTCACGTGTTGTGTCCTGATCATAGTTCATCACGTCAGGGACACCAAGGCAGGAACTCAAGCAAAGACCATGGAGAAATGCTGCATACTGGCTTGCTTAGCTTTCTGATACAATCTAGGACACCTGCCAAGAAAGCTAGGCCCTCCCATTTCTAGTTCATGGTCCTGGTAGTAGAGGAGTCCCAAGACCAGGGAAAGGAGGAAGAGATCCCACCCTTAGGAATAGGCAATAGGCAGCAAAACTTAAGCTGTTGGTTGGCAGGAGTACTACTTGTCTGCAGTCTCCTGACAGTTCTTAAGAGATTTATGGATGCAATTTTAACAGTTTTTAGCAGGGGGAGTTGGGGAGAACGGAAAGGCCTGCCAGAGTCATACTAGCCATGCTCACCAGAATCTTCACTGACATCAATCATTAATCAAGAAAATGTCCCCACAGACTTGCCTACAGGCCAGTCTGAGAGAGCCAATTCCTCCACTGAGATTTTCTCTTCAAATACGCCCGTGTCAAGCTGACAAAAAAACCCAACAACAAAAACCCCATATAACTACATGTTATAAAACTGCATTTATAAGAAATGTTCAGAATAGGTAAACCCATATATCCTGAAAGTAGATGTTTGCCCAGGAGAGGGGACAGGAATCAACTGCTAGTATTTATGAAATCTCTCTTGTGTGCAATGAAAAGATTCTAGAACAAATGGTACAAGTTACAGAACCTTCTGTGCACAGAATTGTATTCTCTACAAAGGTTAATCCACCTATAATCTAATCTAATCTTAGTCTATAACTGCAGAACATTTTCTTTTCTTCAGTGACATAGCACAATAATACTGTTTGCATATTTGCATCTACTTCCTTTCATTTGCCTTTGAAAATTTATCAGCTGCCAGTCATAAACTGAGATAAGATACTGTCATGTACGCTTATGATGGGATGTGCCTACTATGTATCACAAAATACTCCATGATAAAAATCTGTATTTAATAACTATATGGATGGGACCCCCCACAGGAACCAGGAAAACATAAACCTCCGCCCAGCCAGAGGTTCCTCCCAGCTTGCACCTGTTCCGAGAGCAGATCCCAGGGCTCTGGCTCCCCTCCCACCCCTGCAACACCCAGAGAAAGCTTGACTTCCAGGAGCTCGGACACAACAGGATCTCAGAAGCTGGTCACACCAGGATTTCAGGATCCCAGAGGCAACTTGACTACCAAGAGCTCTGACACACACCAGGATCTCAGGATCACAGGATCCCATAATCACAGGATCACAGAGACTGCAGGACTCCGAGGAGTTCTGACACAACCAGGATCACAGGAGGGACAGGCTCCAGTCAGAGACAGCAAGAGCAGGTACCACTAGTGATAACCAGATGACAAGAGGCAAGCGCAAGAACATAAGCAACAGAAACCAAGGCTACATGGCATCATCAAAACCTAGTTTTCCCACTACAGCAAGTCCTGGATACACCAAAACACCGGGAAATCAAGACTCGGATTTAAAATTGCATCTCATGATGATGATAAAGAACTTTAGGAGGGGAATAACTGTTTTAAAGAAATACAGGAGAACACAGGTTAAAAAGGTAGAAGCCCTTAAAGAGGAAACAAAAATCCCTCAGAGAATTACAAGAAAACACAACCAATCAGGTGGTGGAATTAAACAAAACCTTCCAGGATCTAAAACTGGAAATAGAAACAATTAAAAAAAAAAAATCACAAAGGGAGACAACCCTGGAGATAAAAAACCTAGGAAAGAGATCAGGAGTCATTGATACAAGCATCACCAACAGAATACAAAAGATAGAAGAGAAAATCTCAGGTGCAGAATATACCATAGAAAATATTGACACAACAGTCAAAGAAAATGCAAAATGCAAAATGCTCCTAACCTAAAACATCCAGGACACAATGAGAAGAGGAAACATAAGAATAATAGGTTTAGAAGAGAGTGAAGATTCCCAACTCAAAGGGCTAATAAACATCTTCAACAGAATTATAGAAGAAAATTTCCCTAACCTAAAGAGATGCCCATGAACATACAAGAAGCCTACAGAACTCCAAAGAGACTAGACCAGAGAAGAAATTCCTCCCATCACATAACAATCAAAACACCAAATGCACAAAACAAATAAAGAATATTGAAAGTAGTAAGGGAAAAAAGTCAAGAAACATATAAAGGAAGACCTATCAGAATTACACCAGAGACTATGAAAGCTAGAAGAACCTGGGCAGATGTCATACAGACCCTAAAAGAACACAAATGCCATCCCAGGAAAAGTCTCAATTAACATAGATGGAAAAACCAAGATATTTCATAACAAAACCAAATTAAAACAATATCTTTCCACAAATCCAGGCCTACAAATAATAGATGGAAAACTCCAACACAAAGAGGGAAACTACACCCTAAAAAAGCAAGAAAGTAATCTTTCAACAAACCCAAAAGAAGAAAACCACACAAACATACTTCCACCTCTATCAACAAAAATAATAGGAAGCAACAATCACTTTTCCTTAGTATCTCTTCACATAAATGGACTCAATTGCCAATAAAGCAATACAGACTAATAGACTGGATATGGAAACAGGACCCAGCATTTTGCTGCATATATGAAATGCACCTCAGTGGCAAAGACAGACATTACCTCAGAGTAAAAGACTGGAAAAAAATTTTCCAAGTAAATGGTCCCAAGAAACAAGCTGGAATAGCTATTCTAATTTTGAACAAAATCAACTTTCAACTAAAAGTTATAAAAAAAGATAAGGAAGGACACTTCATACTCATCAAAGGAAAGATCTACCAAGAGCTCTCAATTTTGAACATCTATGCCCCAAATACAAGGGCAACCACATTCAAAAAACAAACAAACAAACACTTTACTAAGCTCAAAGCACACATTGAACCTCACAGAATAATAGTGGGAGACTTCAACAACACCCCATTCTCATCAATGAACAAATCATGGAAATAGAAACAAAACAGAGATGCAGGGAATCTAACTGAAGTTATGGATCAAATGGATTTAACAGATATCTATAAAACATTTCATCCTAAAACAAAAGAATACACTTTCTTCTTGGCACCTCATGGTACCTTCTCCAAAATTGACCGAATAATTGGTCATAAAACAGGCCTCAACAGATACAAGAAAACTAAAATAATCCCATGCACCCTATCAGATGTCCATGGACTAAGGCTGGACTTCAATAACAACAAAAACAACAGAAAACCCACATACACATGGAAGTTGAACAACACTCTACTCAATAACTTGGTCAAGGAAGAAATAAAGAAATTAAAGACTTTTAGAATTTAATGAAAACAAANGCACAACATACCCAAACTTATGGGACATAATGAAAGCAGTTCTAAGATGAAAACTCATAGCTTTGAGTGGATCCAAAAAGAAACTGGAGAGAGCATACACTAGCAGCTTGACAGCACACCTGAAAGCTCTAGAACAAAAAGCAAATACACCCAAGAGGAGTAGACTGAAGGAAACTATCAAACTCAGAGCTGAAATCAACCAAGTAGAAACAAAGAGAACTATACAAAGAATCAATAAAGGCAGGGGCTGATTCTTTGAGAAAATCAACAAGATAGATAGGTAGATAAAACCCTTAGCCAGATTAACTAGAGGGCACACAGACAGTATACTAATTAACAAAATCAGAAATGAAAAGGGAAACATAACAACAGAAATGGAGGAAATTGAAAAAATCATCAGATCCTACCACAAAAGCTTATACTCAACACAACTGGAAAATGTAGATGAAAAGGATGACTTTCTAGACAGATACCATGGACCAAAGTGAAATGAGGATCAGATAAACCATCTAAACAGTTCCATAACTAATACCAATACTCTTCAATCTATTCCACAAAATAGAAACAGAAGGAACACTACCTAATTCATTCTATGAAGCCACAATTACGCTGATACCTAAATCACACAAAGACCCAACAAGAAAGAGAACTTCAGACCAATTTCCCTTATGAATATCGATGCAAAAATACTCAATAAAATTCTCCCAAACCAAATCCAAGAACACATCAAAACCATCATCCATCATGATCAAGTAGGCTTCAACCCAGGGATGCAGGGATGGTTCAATATATGGAAATCCATCAATGTAATCCACTATATAGACAAACTCAAAGAAAAAAAAAACATATGGTCATCTCATTAGATGCTGAGAAAGCATTTGGCAAATTTCAACAACCCTTCATGGTATAAGTCTTATAAAGATCAGGAATTCAAGGCCCATCCTAAACACAGTAAAAGTAGTACACAGCAAATCAGTAACTAATATCAAACTAAATGGAGAGAAACTTGAAGCAATCCCACTAAAATCAGTGACTAGACAAGTCTGCCCACTCTCTCCCTTCATAGTCAATATAGTACTCAAAGTCATAGCCAGAGCAATTAGACAACAAAAGGAGGTCAAAGGGATACAAATTGGAAAAGAAGTCAAAATATCACTATCTGCAAATGATAGGATAGTGACCCCAAAATTTCCACCAGGGAACTCCTAAGCCTGATAAACAAATTCAGAAAAGTGGCTGGATATAAAATTAACTCAAATAAATCAGTAGCTTTCCTCTACTCAAAGGATAAACAGGCTGAGAAAGAAATTATGGAAATGACACCCTTCACAATAGTCACAAATAATATAAAATAACTTGGTGTGACTCTAATCAAGCAAGTGAACGATCTGTATAAGAACTTCAAGTCTCTGAAGAAAGAAATTGAAGAAGATCTCGGAAATATGGAAAAATCCCCTATGCTAATGGATTGGCAGGATCAATATTAAAAATGGCTATTTTGCCGAAAGCAATCTACAGATTCAATGCACTCCCCATCAAA
>NC_034601.1:26774256-26776210 GCF_900095145.1 Mus pahari | reverse complement strand
AAAAAAAAAAAAAAACCACAAAAAATAAATTAATTAAAAAAACCCATGAAAGAAAGAAAAGAAAAGAAAAGAAAAGAAAAGAAAAGAAAAGAAAAGAAAAGAAAAGAAAAGAAAAGAAAAGGTAAGTTCAACATCCTTTGTCATCAGGGAAATGCAAATCAAAACAACCCTGGGATTCTACCTCACACCAGTCAGAATGGCTAAGATCAAAAACTTAGGTGACAGCAGATGCTGGTAAGGATGTGGAAAAAGAGAGATTGCAAGGTGGTACAACCACTCTGGAAATTAGTCTGGAGGGTCTGCAGAAAATTGGAAATATTACTTTACCTGAGGACCCAGCTATAACATGGAGCAACCCATGGCTCCAGCCGCATATGTAGCAGAGAATGGCTTCAATGGGAGGAGAGACCCTTGGTCTCTTAAAGCCTGGATGCCCCGGAGTGGGGAATGCTAAGGTGGGGAGGCAGGAGTGGGTGTGGGGGGGAGCACCCTCATAGAAGCAGTGGAGGGGGGATGGGATAGGGAGTTTTTGGAGGGGAAACTGGGAAAGGGGGCAACATTTGAAATGTAAATACAAAAAATAAAACTATGTAGATGAAAATGCTACATTTCTTTTTTTTCCTTAATCATTCATTCATCTGTTTTTGAATTTGAGTAAAATTTAGTGTTGATGTGTGAAGACTTAAAAGTCTCAAATCATATAATTATATAATCAAATTAATGATAGAGCATTTATTTATGTTTTGGTCAGTAGTTGTACAATGTCCTCTGTTGTTACTGGAGGTACGTAGGAAAGAATTACATACTCTTAAGTGACTGTCTTCCAAAAGGCCTCCTATCTAAGAACTTAGATCGCAGGATGAATGTTACTGCTTAAAGGTACAAGCAGAGAGCTGGGACACAGCTCAGAATAGGTAAAATGGTTACTGCACAAACCTGAGGACTACAGGTTAGTGGGGGTGGGGGAGGTGCTGGGGGAAGGGGACATGGGGGGAGGGAGGGAGAGACAAAGGGAGGGAGAGTAAGAGATGGAGAGGGAGAGAAAGAGAGAGGGAAGGAGGAAGGGAGAGAGAGAAGAGGAGAGAGGAAAGGGGAACCCTGCCTCAATAAATAAAACACAACTTCTTTCCCAAGTATGAGCCATTAAATTTATGAAAATATTGTGCTTTGATATCAGGGAAGAAATCTAATATTTAATCAGTATGTACCAAATGGGTAAATAATACACAGTCACATATGACAGCTAAATAATGATTAGCTGTATTCAAATAACACCATATATTTTGGGGATATCTTTACCACTACATGTACTACATACATAGAATACTGTTAAGGATTTAAAAGAATATATTAATATACCCAATATACCAGATAAACAGAAGGGGCAAAACACAATATCATTTTATGATTAAACATGCTAAAGAAATTAGATATAAGGAACATACCTCAATACAGTAAAAGTCACATGTATAAGCCAACAGCTAACATTTCACTGACTGGGGAAGAGCTGGTAAGTTACTTGTTAAGATATGAACTGGACAAGAATGTCCACTTTCACTCAACAAAGTACTGGAGGGAATGATCAGAGCAATCAAACAATGGAAACAAAAGCAATCCAAATTGAAAAAGAGGAAAGAAAACCTTTAGTATTTACATTCAAAACCTTAAAAGAAAACTCCCAAATTTTTATCAATAATCTATTAGAAGAATCAAATGTAGCAAAGTTGCAGAATAGTTTCAATATATAAAAATCAGTAGTATCATAATATGTCAATAGCAAATAATCAAAACTAAAAAGTAAAAGATAATAATGTATACCAGCTACCCTCCCCCTAAAAGACTTAGGAATAAATCTGATCGGAAAGAAAGAGAGAAAGAGAGAAAGAGAGAAAGAGAGAAAGAGAGAAAGAGAGAAAGAGAGAGAGAGAGAGAGAGAGAGAGAGAGAGAGAGAGA
>NC_034601.1:26773190-26774182 GCF_900095145.1 Mus pahari | reverse complement strand
AAAGAAAGAAAGAAAGAAAGAAAGACCACAAAGAGGGGTGGCAAAGTGGCTCTGCTGACTTTAAGGGCACTTAGGTGCTTACTGGGCAAGCATGATGAGTTTGATCCCTGGCGCCCACATAAAAATGGAAGGAGAGAACTGACTCCAATAAGTTATTTTCTTACCACCACACACATATACAAACAATAAAAGAATAGTAAATTTTTATGATCTATATATTCAATAGACATATCAAAATACATGTAACATTGTTTATAGACCTAGAAAAAGTAACCCTGCCACTTAAATGCAACCACATTTAATGCCAAAACAATTATGAGATCAAAGCAACAACCATTATGCTACTGGACTTTAAAGTGTAATTTTAATTTAATTTAAATAGATGTTGAGAAAACTGCATAGCCTATAAAAAATAAAACTAAATCAACTCAAAATAGATTTGAAACTTATTTGTAAGACCTGACCTATGAAACCACTAGAAGAAAACAGGAACACTACCTCAGGACATTGGAATGGCAAGCATTTTAGGGGGTAAGACCTCAAAAACAGGAAACAAAACAGACTAATGAGATTTCAAATAAAAAACTTGTTGCACAGGAAAAGAAGCATTCATGACTGAAAAAACGGGGAATGGGGAAAGTGACAACTATACCTTTAACACAGGATCAGCAAGCAGAAAACAAGAGGAACTTAAAACATGCAACAGCTAAATCCCCAAACAACCCAATTTAAAACCAGGAAATGGACATGAATAGACATTTCTTAAAATGAGGCACATACAAGGTTGAGAGGCATGTCAACCAAGCTCAACATCAGTAACCACCACAGAAAACCAGGCACATAAGACATCATCTAAGTCTAATTAAAATGATGACTATCAAAAGACCAAAGCTTATCTTTCTATAGCAATAAGGTCATTATGGAAAACAGTATGAAAGTGTCTTAAAAATTAAAAAAATAATTTAAGGGGGAGGGGGAGGGGAGGGGAGGGA
>NC_034601.1:26747543-26773016 GCF_900095145.1 Mus pahari | reverse complement strand
GAGGGAGGAGAGGGAGAGGGAGAGGGAGAGGGAGGAGAGGGAGGAGAGGGAGGAGAGGGAGAGGGGAGAGGGGAGAGGGAGGAGAAAGCATAAGTTGTACAACTGTGTGGAGGCCAGAAGCTGATGATCAAGATTCCTTCTCTACCTTCTCTTTACTGAAGCTGAAGTTAGACTGCCTGGCTGAGGAGCACCTAGGATCAATTATGTACCCTCAATTCCCAGTTGGTGGAACTGTTTAGGAAGTATTAGAAGGTATGGCCTGCTGGAGGAGGTGTGTCACTAGGGGTGGGTTTTGAGGTTTCAAAAGCTACTGCCATTCTCAGTGTTGTTTTGTTTTGTTTCCCTGTGCCTCTTGTGCTTGTGGATCATGATATAAGCTCTAAGCTACTGTTCCAGAATGATGCCTGCCTGCCCACCCGCCCCCCTGCCCTGCCCTGCTTCCCACCATGATGGTCACCAACTCAACCTCTGAAAATGTAAGCCCAAAATAAACTCTTGCCTTGATTATAGTGTCCTATCACAGCAACACAGCCGTAACTAAGACACAAAGCAGTGCCCTGGGGATCTGAACTCGGGTCACATGCTCACAGAGCAAGTACTTACTGGGCTACCCCTCCAACCTAATCAGTAGAGCTTCTAAAAGCCTGCGAAATTCTATCAGACATTTAAAAATGAACTAACATATAAGTCTCCCATGATACAACATAAAGCAGAACAGGAAGGATACAAAACTCATGAAGTCAGCATTGCCTTAATATCAAAATTGGCTAAGTGTAACAACAACAAAAATTACAACTATCCCACTATCTCTGGTGTACAGGAGCATAGTTTTTTGGTAAACTACTTACAGACTGAATTCAACAGCACATTAACTCACATTCTTTCTCTGTGTCTGTCTGTCTATCTCCCTCACTCCCCCAACCCCACACCCCGCCTTAACTGAGTTGTCTTTATTACAAGAATGCTAGGATGGTTCAACACAGAGAAGATTGGTAATGAAAATCTGGCACACAGAGAGACTCAATGACAGAAATTATAATTACAACAAAAGATCTAAGAAAGGTACCTGACAAAAGATTAATATTCTTTTATAATAAAAGCCCTAAAGACCTGAGCAGCACGTCTTTAATCCCAGCACTTGGGAGGCAGGGGCAGGCGGATCACTGAGATCAAAACCAGCCTGATCTACAGAATGAATTCCAAGGTAGCCAGGGCAGACAGAGAAACCATGTCACAAACAAAAAAGCCCCCAAAGAAACTAGAAATAAAGAATATTTCACTAGCCATATGACAAACCTATAGCCTAAATGAAAAAAATTTAGAAGCATTTTCTCTAAAAATCTGAAAACAAAGGTTCTACTCTCTCCTCTCTTAATCAATAGACTGCTTGAGCGTACTTACGACGTCTTGAGCATACTAAGGCAAGAGAAAGAAATACATACAATCAATCTAGGGTCCAAATGTGAAGAAAAAGCATCCAAAACTTATCATTCTGTGTCTGGCTTATTACACTTAATGCAGTGGTTTCCAATTCTATCCACTTGCCTGTGAAAACACACGCCTACCACATACAGACACAAAATAGAAACGGGGCAGAGTTCAGCAGAGAGTAAGAGGAAGTGAATATGGCCAAGGTCCACATACATCTGAACAGAAACAGCATTAGAAAGCAATCCCTCTGTGTGATAAATATAGTGGTTTTGAAGAATGCTTCAGTTTGAATTTATCCTGTATTTCAGCTAAATGGACAAATGAATTATTAGTGACAGCACTTCTGACATTAACGGCTTCATCAGAATTACTATATGAGAATCACACGCTGCTTCACTCAACACTACCACCTGCTCTCCGTGCTTCTCTCTAATACACAGGCTATCTATCGAAAGCCACCAGGCTTCCAGCTCTTTCTTGCTAATAGAGTTCATGTTAAGACAGACGTAATCAATGAAATATAAGCAGACACCTACTAGTTTTGAAACCACATCCCTCTCCTTTTTCTACCTCTTCTTTATATATTATGGTTGGAACTACAACAGACTTTCAATGAAGTAAAGCCTGGTTGTACTAGAGAGTAGAGGAGGTACATTTATTATATACATATATTTTTTTAATATATTTTATATATTGTATATATAAGTGTAAATAAATATATATAAACCATAAAGTTGCTGTTACATTAGTATTTAGTTATTTGTAAACACAGCCTTAAGCATGAGTGAGCTGAACGAAGTCAAGCAGCTAGACTGTTCAAATCTATACTTGTAAGGTTTTTGTTTTCCTGCCAAAGAGAGAGGAGTAATACAGGCAATTATATGAGATAGGAAACTATTCCACCTAATGGCCTCTAATTGGGAAAAAAAAAAAAAACGAAAGGTCATCAGATTATTTAAGGATATGATGAAAACAAGGAAGGAGACACTGAGCTACATGAATGGTAGCTCTTTGTGAGTGTGTGTGTGTGTGTGTGTGTGTGTGTGTGCGCGTGCGCGCGCGCGCGCGCGTACACTTGCACAAAGGCCAAGAGAGAGCATCAGGTCTCCTGTTCTGTCACTCTCCATCTTATTCTCTTGCCACAGGGCTCTGACTGTACCTGGAGCTAGGCTGGCTGGCAGCAAGGGCCACTGATCCTTGTCTCCACCCCTCCAGCCCCTGAGATTGCACGGGCAGCACCCAGTTTTTCACTGAGTGCTGGGATCTGATCTCAGGTCCTTCTGCTTGCACAGCAGGTGCTTTACGAGCCAGCTCTCCATTGCCATGGATGGTATTTTATGAAAATCACATATTTACCGCAAATTCCATACTATAATCTTATATGTATAAAATACCCATTAATCCAATTATAACCATAACCAAGCACCATGGCCATAGCTGAAATATAAATATAACTTTTAAAGTATTTTTCTTATTAAGAATATACTCCAGAAAACTTTCTGTACAATGATTGTGAAGTACTTACACAGCTAACTTCCTCCTGGTGTCTGTCTGTCTAGTCTGCTCTTAGTTGCTATGATAAAAATGACCCAAACCGACGTTGGTATAGGAGGAGTTTCTTTGTTTTACACCTCCACATCACAGTCCATCATTGAGGTAAATCAGGGCAGGAACTCAAGCCTATTAGATGCAGGAGCAGTGCATGGTACATCACCAAAGATGAGACCATTAAAAACAGTTTGGGTCATTTGATACACAGTAGAGGCTGATGCTGTCAGAACAATTTACTGGGCATTCTGTGCTTCCCAAGCTCTATGTCCAACTACATTACTCCATGCGCTGTGCCAGTCACAGCAGGGTGGTCAGGAACAGCTCTCGGGGCCTGGAAGGACCAAACACCCCAGCGTGACTTAGAGCTGCTGCTGCTACTGCCCCATGCCTCTACCAAGGCCCATGTAAAGAGCGAGCTTCCAAAGCAAGGGCAGAAATAAAACCATTTGGGAAAATAAAATAAAATGGAACTTTATTTTAGTTTTAAGTATTATAGCTGTCTGCTGAGAGAAAAGACTTACTTTCCATTTTCGTTTCAGGCTCTCTCTGGCCTGCTCTAACCAAAATGTACAGGACCATTCACCTCTAAAAAGTAGCCTGCTCTGATTGAAAACTTAACATTTTATCTGAATTTATTTTACCACAACACTTTAAATAATAAGTTCTGAATTTATAAGAACACATCAGTGAAAATGTAACTCATGTACGTGTAGTCTGTATATAGTCTCTTGTCAATACTATATATTGTTTACTATTCCAACATTTTGGGAAAGCAGTCTTTAAAAATTCTAACTATAAAGTTAAGCCTCTCACATGGTAATACTAGTCAATCCACATTCTTTCTACTTCCAAGATTATTGAAGTATTTTTTTGTTATTCAAATATAACTTAGATGCCCTTTTAAACTATCTTTTAACTATATTATACATGCCCATTTTCAATATAATATTTTCTTCACTCTCCCACTAGAGGGCCACCAAGAATCCTAAATGGTATTCTGTGGTGCCTATCATAGAATGGTTTACAGTGAAGCAGCCCAGAAGAGGTAGTCAGCATTCACAAAGAACACTGGACTAACTGCTGGTCATAACCAGTGATATACAACCTCTTAGAATGATCCATGGAGAGGGTGACCTTGTAAAGACATTTTATACATCTCATAACATATAATCCACTTAAATTTTAAGAAGGAAACTAGTTTCCAGTAATTAACTTTTTACCTTGAAAAACAAAACTTTTAATACTTAAAGCCCCCCTCCAAACATCCCATTGTGCACACACATAAGAAAAACCTAAAACACACAGAAACATAAATATAGCTGAGTGCTCTAAGCATACAAAGGGACTTTCTGCTGGCTCACAATTAATGCCCAGACAAAATGTTAAAACAAACACATTTATAAAAACATTTTTATTATACAGCCATTTCTGAAATATTACTATGATTTTTAACAGTACAAAGACATTTGTAATGAAGGAAAACCAAAAAGTACAGTCAAACACTCGCCGAAAAGATCAGAAAAGCAACACACTCATTAATAGGGAGTTGTTGTTAAACTTCAGTATAATTTAGTCTACTACCAATTTAAGACACACTAATATCATAAACTGGAAAAATTCAGTTCTTCAAAAACTAAAGAAAAATTTATTTAAAATTATTTCTGAGGTAAACAAGATGGCTCAGGAGGTAAGATGCTTGCCAGTGAACCTGATGACCTGAGACACTAAAACCCTCAAAATAGGAGAACTGACTCTTGCAACCTGTCCTCTCACCATGACATGTACACCAATACATACACTAAACACATACAAGTTAAGAAATTAAATATCTCTTTATATTGTTCTTATTCCCAGAAATCTGTTAGAAAGCTCTTCCTGATTTCTACTGGTTTTAAAACACATAATATTTTTAATTGCAAGAATTACTTACATCACTTTAATTTTTTTTTTTTAATTTTATGTGTACAAGTGTTTTGAGCTCATGTTTATACATACCCCTCATTTGTCCCTGGTGCCTGCAAAGGTTAGAAGAGGATCAGTTCCTTTGGAACCAGGGTTACAGATGAGGACATCATGTGGGAGCTGGAAGCAAACTCAATTCCTCTCTGCAAGAACAGGTGCTCTTAACTGCTGAGCCATCTGCCCAACCCCAATACATCATTTCTTTATGCCATTTAGTAAGGTTCTATGTCAGTGGCTCTCGGCCTTCCTGAAGCTAGGACCCTTTAATACAGTTCATGCTGTGCTGACTCCCAACCATGAAATTACTTTTGTTGCTACTTCATAACTGTAATTTTGCTAGTTATGAATTGTAATGTAAATATCTACATTTTCCAAGGTCTTAGGGAACCCTTGTAAAAGGATCATTGGACCCTCAAGAGACTGTGAGCCACAGGTTGAGAACTGTTGTTCTATGCAAAGATTTTTGTATTTTGTGGCAAAGTTTGAACCTGCCACAAAGTTTAACGCTGACTTACAGATGGTAAGTGAAGGAGCATGCCTTGGTTGTTTTAGATAGAAGCTTTTTTCTCTATATAACCAAGATTAACTTGATACTGAACCTTTAAAAGCCTATAATATTAGTTTAAATAATAAACCAATGACCACTGATTGCATCAAAATGTTATCAGATGAGTTTCCTATATATTTAATTTTCCACGTGTAGAACATAAAAATGAAGCAAATAATCCTCTTATCAACAGAGAATAATGGCATTTCACATAAAGCTCTCATGAAAACTAGAGCTTGGGGCTAGAGTTGGCTCAGTTATTAGAATTACTTGTTGCTCTGAAGGCCCACACGTGGTTTCCAGCAGATACACAGGGAGGCTCACAAGCACGTGAGACTTGATGCCGTCTTTGGCCTCTAAAGGCAGCTGCACATACGGCAAATACATAAATAAAAATAAAAGCTAATCTCTCTTTAAATATTTGTTTGCTTGTGTGAGTATGGGTGTTCTCTCAGCATGTATGTCTGTGCACCCTTTGTGCTTGGTGCCCACAGAGCCCAGCAGATGATGTTGTGTCCCCTGGGATTAGAGTTATGGAGGTGCTTGTGAACTGTCACGTGGGTGCTGGGACTTGAACTTGGATCCTCTGGAAAAGAAGGTAGAACTCTTAACCACAGAACTCTCTCCAGCCCACAATATAGCAAAAATTAATCTAGAGAAAATAAAAAGCAGAGCTTTCCCTTATCTTGTCTGTGCTAAGATCAGCTCTGTGTCAAACACGCAAAGGGGAATGGAATTTCCTGACACAGACTAAAGCCACTGAATCATATTACCTGGATTACACGTATTCATTTTCTGAAATACTAGACTTTGACACCAAGCTTCTTTACAAAGTAGTATCCAAACTCACCTTATATGCAAACATTGAGGGCACTGTACCACTAGTGCATGCTACTTTATACTGCATGGTACTATGCACTTCACTAAATTCAGATTGAAGTTCTAGAAAGTTTCTGGGCCAATGCTGCCTTAAACATGTAACCAAAGCACTCTTTCTAAAAGATTTATTTTGCATGTTACATTCTTCAGTTGTAAAGACTCCATAGCTGAATCAAAGCATGCTATGATTGGGATTACGATCCCAAAGATGGCTTTTTTTTTTTTAATGTAAAAAAGGCTATTTCAATAAATTACAATCAAATTCCCAGATTTCATCATGTCTTTGTCAAGGCCCTTAGATTAAGTTTAATCAAACATGGGAGCCACCTCAGGCTCCACCTGCTACCGTCTAAACACACTGTCATCTCCATGGTGAAGATACAACAGCAACAGAGCCGCTGTATTCAAATACATGCAGCAAGTTTAGGAGAAGGACAAGAAATTGCAAGAGACTCCTTTTTTGTAAGAAATGAGCTCTGAGATTTTTGCACGTGATACTTTCTTACTATACTACTATTTTGTGTGGCTAAAAATGGAGCTTTAATGAGAGTACCTCAGACACATGCAGTTTGTGATTTTCTTCTCTCTACATTATTCAAGCAAGAACAACAAAAATCAACTGTATAGCATAACTAAGCAGAATAATAACTTTAATCTTGAATAGTGAAAAAGTTCAATTAGATAAAACATTTTTGAATACACAAAAATAAATTCAGAGTTTTCCAGGAGTGTAGCTCAAGGATAGAGCACTTGTTTTGCATGTGTGAGGTCCTAGGCTTGATCCCTAGTCCTGAAAAATCAGTAATCAGGCCAAATGCCATTAAGCTGATTTTTGTTATACAAGAATACCATAGAGAAATAAAAATTTCCCAGATCCCTGGATCTCATAGTAGAAAAATAACTGACTGCTAAAAAAGTGTCTGTGACCTCTACATATGCATGCATCTTGGCATGCATACATCTGCACTTGCAACATATACACATACGAGGAAGAGGAGGAGGAAGTGGAGGAGAAGGAGGAAGAGGAGGAAGAGGAGGAAGAGGAGGAAGAGGAAGAAGAGGAGGAAGAGGAGGAAGAGGAAGAGAAGGAAGAGGAGGAGAAGGAGGAGGAGGAGGAGGAGGAAGAGGAGGAGGAGAAAGAGGAGGAAAAGAAAAAGAACAAAACAATGACGGTTTCTTGATCCTGACATCAAAGGCACAGAAATATCCAAAAGAGGGAGAAAGACTAGAGTCATTTAACTCTCAACACGGATGGAGGAAATTCCACATGGTCTCAAGCCTAGATGAAGAACCACTGGTAATTAATGACTTCTGATAGAATGAGAACTAGTCTTTTCCAGGGATGAGACCCTAAATGGCTAGACAATACCAAGTTGTGAGTCCTAAAAACATAGAATATGAGCAATGCTAACTAAATAGACCCAGCAGTTGTACACACACACACACACACCAAAAAATAAAAATAATTAAAAAGAGACCATGAATTTGTGGAATGGGAGACATGGGTGAAGAGGAAAATTATAACTATAGTACATACATTCTAATTTAATAAAAAATATGCCGGGCTAACAACTATCCTAAAGTACTTCTAATGATTGTCACTGATAGAAAGAACTGAGCCAGCCTACCACTTTCTAAAATTATGAAAGAACTAGTTTCCTAGTTTCCAGGCAGTTTTACAACTGGGAGTAGGTCTATACACATGTGTCTGAATGTGTGCATGTTCTTGTGTGTGAAAATGTATGTGAAAGTCAGAGATCAATCTTAGGTCAAGATTCAGGTCCTCCAGAGCTTGATTTTTAAAAAGTCCATTAGTATTTTACTATGCATTTGAGAATTTTATACATGTATACAATCTATTTTACTCTTTCATGTAACACTCCCAACTCTTATCCCTAACTCCTCCCAGATCCACCCTTTATGTCCTCCAAACATCATAGTCTTTTTCTTTTCTTTTTTAAAATATAAGCCACAACACTCAAAAGGCAGCCTGTACCCCAGACCTTCCCAGATCCAGGACTACCCCCAATACCTGGCCTAACTGGGGACAACCCCTAGGGGACACAGGTACCCCTGCTCAGCCAAAGGCACACGGTCCTTCTGACTTGCACCACCCCAGGAACAGAGCCTGTACTCCGCCCTCCCCAACCAACCCACACCCAGAGGCAGCCTGTCCTCTAGGACTTCTGACAGATCCAGAGTCACAGGTGAGAACCCCACTCACCCACCCCCCAATACCTGACCTAAATGCCCCACCCCAGGACCCAGGAAATGTAGGTACCCCCTCTTAACCAGAGGTACACGTTCCTTCCGGCATGCACTGGAGCCCAGGAGCAGACTCTGGGCTCTGGATCTCTGTCCACTCCACCCATACCCAAACTTCTGACATATACAGGATCACAGGATCACAGAGACAGCAGGCACCACAGGAGTTCTGACACAATCAGGATCACAGGCTCAAGGTGGGGACAGGCTCCCGTCAGAGACAGCAAAAACAGCTAACCCCAGAGATAACCAGATGGCAAGGGAAAAGTATAAGAACATAGGCAACAGAAACCAATGCTACTTGGCACCATCAGAACCCAGCTCTCTCACCACAGCAAGCCCTCAATAACCCAACACACTTGAAAAGCAAGATTCCGATCTAAGATCCCATCTCATGATGATGATAAAGGACTTTAAGAAAGAGATAACTCTCTTAAAGAAATACGGAAGAACATGGGTAAACAGGCAAAAGCCATTAAAGAAGTAACACATAAATCCCTTAAAGAAATACAGGAAAACACAACCAAACAGGTGAAGGAAATGAACAAAATCATCCAGGATCTAAAAATGGAAATGGAAACAATAAAGAAATCCCAAAGGGAAACCCTGGAGATAGAAAACCTAGGAAAGACATCAGGAGTCATAGATGAAAGCATCACCAACAGAGTACAAGAGAGAATCACAGGTGTAGAATATACTACAGAAAACATCAACACAACAGTCAAAGAAAATACAAAATGCAAAAAGCTTCTAACCCAAAACATCCAGGAAATCCAGGACACAATGAAAAGATGAAACCTAAGAGTAATAGGTATAGAAGAGTGAAGATTCCCAACTCAAAGGGCTAATAAACATACTCAACAAAATTATAGAAGAAGACTTCTCTAACCTAAAGAAATGACCATAAACATATAAGAAGCCTACAGAACACCAAATAAACAAGAAAAGAAATTCCTCCCATCACATAATAATCAAAACACCAAATGCACAGAACAAAGAAAGAATATTAAAAGCGGTAAGGGAAAAAAGTCAAGAAACATATAAAGACAGACCTATCAGAATTACACCAGAGTTCTCAAAAGAGACTCTAAAAGCCAGGAGATCTTGGGCAGATGTCATACAAACCCTAAGAGAGCATAAATGCCAGCTCAGACTACTATACCCAACAAAACTATCAATCACCATAAATGGAAAACCAAGATATTCCATGACAAAACCAAATTGAAACAACGTCTTTTCACAAATTCAGCCCTACAAAGGATAATAGATGGAAACCACCACGAGGAGGAAGCTATACCCAAGAAAAAGCAAGAATTAATCTTCTCACAACAAACCCAAAAGAAGATAGCCACACAAACATAATTCCACCTCTAACAACAAAAATAACAGGAAGCAACAGTCATTGGTCCTTAATCTCTGTTAGCATCAATGGGCTCAATTTCCCAATAAAAAGACACAGACTAATATACTGAATACATGAACAGGACCCAGAATTTTGCTGCATACAGGAAATTCACCTCAGTGACAAAAACAAACACTACCTCAGAGTAAAAGGCTGGAAAAAAATTCCCAAGCAAATGGTCCCAAGAAACAAGCTGGACAAGCCATTCTAATACTGAATAAAATTGACTTTCAACCAAAAGTTATCAAAAAAGATAAGGAAGGACACTTCATACTCAAAGAAAAAACCTACCAAGATGAACTCTCAATTCTGAACATCTATCCACCAAATGCAAGGGCATCCACATTTGTAAAAGAAACACTACCAACACTCAAAGCTTTGAACGTTGGAACCTCACACAATAATAGTGGAAGACTTCAACACCTGACTCTTACAAATGCAAATCATGGAAACAGAAAATAAACAGAGATACAGGAAAACTAACAGAACTTATGAACCAAACAGATTTAACAGATTGTCTATAGAACATTTCATCTTAAAAACAAAGAATATACCTCCTTGTCCAAATTTGACCATATAATCAGAAACAAAACAGGCTTCAACTAATACAAGAAGATTGAAATAATCCCATGCATCCTATCAGATGACCACAGACTAAGGCTGATCTTCAATAACAACAAAAACAACAGAAAACCCACATACACATGAAAGCTGAACAACTCTCTACTCAATGATAACTTGGTCAGGAAGAAATTAAGAAATTAAAGACTTTTTAGAATTTAATGAAAATGAAGGCACAACATACCCAAACTTATGGGACATAATGAAAGCAGTGCTAAGAGGAACTCATAGCTTTGAGTGGATCCAAAAAGAAACTGGAGAGAGCATACACTAGCATCTTAACGGCACACCCAAAAGTTCTAGAACAAAAAGCAAATACACCCAAGAGGAGTAGACTGCAGGAAACTATCAAACTCAGAGCTAAAATCAACCAAGTAGAAACAAAGAGAACTATACAAAGAATCAACAAAACCAGGAGCTGGTTCTTTGAGAAAATCTACAAGATACAAAAACCCTAAGCCAGACTAACCAGAGGGCACACAGACAGTATACTAATTAACAAAATTAGAAATGAAAAGGGAAACATAACAACAGAAACTGAAAAAAAAAAAAAACAAAAAACTAAAAACCACCAGATTTACAAAAGCCTACACTCAACACAACTGGAAAATGTAGATGAAAAGGATGACTTTCTAGACAGATACCATGGACCAAAGTAAAATAAGGATCAGATAAACCATCTAAACAGTTCCATAACTAATACCAATACTCTTCAATCTATTCCACAAAATAGAAACAGAAGGAACACTACCTAATTCATTCTATGAAGCCACAATTACACTGATACTTAAACCACACAAAGACCCAACAAAGAAAGAGAACTTCAGACCAATTTCCCTTATGAATATCAATGCAAAAATACTCAATAAAATTCTCCCAAACCAAATCCAAGAACACATCAAAACCATCATTCATCATGATCAAGCAGGCTTCATCCCAGGGATGCAGGGGTGGTTCAATATATGGAAATCCATCAATGTAATCCACTTCATAAACAAACTCAAAGAAAATAACCACATGATCATCTCATTAGATGCCGAAAAAGCATGTGACAAAATACAACATGCCTTCATGTTAAAAGTTATCAGGGAAATGCAAATCAAACTACCCTGAGACTCCACCTTACATTAGTCAGAATGGCTAAGATCAAACACTCAGGTGACAGCAGATGCTGCTGAGGATGTGAAGAAAGGAACACTCCTCCATTGCTGGTCGGACTGCAAGTTGGTACAACCACTCTGGAAACAGTTTGGCAGTTCCTCAGAAAATTGGAAATAGTTCTACCTGAGGACTCAGCTATAACATTCCTGGGCATATACCCAAAAGATGCTCCAACACATAACAAGGACTATGTTCCACTATGTTTATAGCAGCCTTATTTATAATAGCCAGAAGCTAGAAATAACCCAGATGTCCCTCAGCTGAGGAATGGATACAGAAAATGTGGCACATTTACACCATGGAATACTACTTAGCTATTAAAAACAATAACTCCATGGAATTCACAGGCAAATGGACAGAACTAGAAAATACCATTCTGAGTGAGGTAACCCAGTCACAAAAGAACACATATGGTATGTACTCACTGATAAGTGGATATTAGCCCAAAAGCTTGGAATACCCACGATACAACTCACAGACTATGTGAAGCTCAAGAAGAAGGAAGACCAAAGTGTGGATGCTTCAATTCTACTTTAGAAGGAGGAATGAAATACTCATGGGAAGTAGAGGGAGGGAGGGATCTGAGATGGTGAGAGGAGGGAGAGGATAAAAGGGGGGCAGGATCAGATATGGGAGGAGACAGGGAAGAAGCTCAGAAGGTCAGGAAATTGAAAGGAGGTGTGTAGTAGTGGGGGATGGGGAACTGGGACTAGCCAAGAGGAAATTCCAGATGCCAGGGAAGCAAGAGGTTCCCAGGACCCAACAGGGATGACATTAGCCAAAAATCTAACACAGGGGAGATAGAACCTATAGAGACAATATCCAGTGGATAGGCTCAGCCCTCGGTTGAGGGATGGGGCTCGCCACCCATCTCCAAAATTTTATCCCAGAATTGTTTCTGTCTAAAGAAAATGCAGAGACTGAAGGAAAGGCCATCCAGAGACTTCCCCACCTAGGGATCCATCCCATCTGCAGACAACAAACCCAGACACTATGGCTGATGCCAAGAAGCACTTGCTGACAGGAGCCTGGCATAACTGACCAATATAGATGTGGAGTCTCTCAGCCAACTATCATATTGAGCACAGGGACTCCAAGGAAAGAGTTAGAGAAAGGACTGAAGGAGCTGAAAAGTATTGCAACCCCATAGGAAGGACAACAATATCAACTAACAGGAACTCCCAGAGTTCCCAGGGACTAAACCACCAATCAAAGAGTACACATGGAGTGACCCATGGCCCCAGCTACATATGTAGCAGAGGATTGCCTTATCTGGCATCAATGGGAAGGGAGGCCCTTGGTCCTGTGTGATAGGGGGATACTAGGGTGGTGAAGTAGGAGTGGGTGGGTGAGTAGAGGGAGCACCCTCATAAAGGCAAGGGGGAGGGGAGGGGATAAGAAGCTTGCAGAGGAAAAATCGGGAAGGGGGACAACATTTGAAATGTAAACAAATAAAATAACCAAGGTAAAAAATAACCCACTAAGTCCAATTAGTGCTGCCTATCCAGTGGAGCACAGTCAATTCACCAGGGGCTACAACCTTAAAGAAAACAAACTCTCCCTGATCTAGGAGAGATCATTGACTGTTGGTAGCTCTGTGCACATGGATGGGTGCCTGTGAGCCCCTCTATCTTCCATGCTGGAATGTTGACTGGTCTGATCTTGTGCAAACAAGTCTTGTCCGGGCAACCACAGTTTGTATGAGTTTATGAATGTTATCAATGTTTAAAAGTTTTAATACTTGCATTTATTTATGATAATTTACTTATATTACCAAGTAAACTCATTTTGTATAAGCATGAAAATAATTTCTCTAATTTTTATGTACAAGTAAGATTTATCTCATTGATCAAGTAGCTTGTACTGGGCTGTCAAAAAAAGATTATCTCCTGGCACATGTGCCCAGCTAATATGTGTCTTTAAAAAAAAAAAAAAAAAAAAAATCAGGCAATATTTAAATACTACTATTCAGCCAAATATCTTCATAATGGACTTACTTTAGTGAGCTGGTTATATGATATTATAAATGTAATATTTCAGTTATAATACTGTTATAATAATTTCAATAATTAAGAAATTCAATTATTTTATTTGATTTCTAAATAAAATGAAGATTAATTCATACAGAGTCAACCTATATCAATACTTAAAACTGCAGGGTTAAAGCTTCGGCGGCCACGAGAGCGGCGACTTCCTGTCAGGTCCTGCCAGGTCTCTTGTGACTTTGAGGCCAGCTGGGGCGACAGAGGGGCCAGAGGACTCCAGGGTGGCCCGGAGACATCTTGCTTCTGTCCATCTCTAGAATCCTCTTCCTGAATATCCATCAGGATGAGCTGCAAGACCCCACTCACACTCCAGGAGCTGGCAGAGAACAGCCTCCTGAAGAACCAGGACTTGGCTGTCTCTGCTCTGGATGACATACCCTCACTTTTCTTCCCATCACTCTTCAAAAAGGCCTGCAGAAATAGATACATTGGGATCATAAAGGCGATGGTGCAGGCGTGGCCCTTCCCCTGTCTTCCTCTGGGGACCATGATCAGTAGGAAGACTGCCTACAGGAGAATCTTAAGAGATTATCCTGTATGGGCTTGATGCCTTGCTTTTCCAGAAAGTTCCCCACAGGTAAAAGCTGAAAGTGCTGGATTTACAGGTTATGCCTTTGAAGCTGTGGAACAGGTTGTCTGTGTTTGGGACTGCTGGCTGCAGGGAGAATCCAGCAGTGGTGGGTCATTCGGGAATAGAGGTGAAACAACCAGTGAAGGTGCTGGTAGACCTGGTCCTCAAGGAAAGCCCACTAGATTCCACAGAGTCCTTCCTGGTTCAGTGGGTGGATAACAGGAGTGGTTTGGTGAGGTTGTGCTGTTGCAAGCTGCAGATCTGGGCTATGCCCATGTCTTCCCACAGAAAACTTTTGGAGATTTTGGATCTGGACTCTGTCCAGGAACTGCGCATGTACTGCATCAGTAATCCCGTCAGCCTGCTTAACTTTGCCCCTTACCTGGGCCGCATGAGGAAACCGCGCTGCCTCATCCTCTCTCACCTCTGGAGCCTTCTCTATGACCCCGGTAGAGAAGCAGCAGGTTATTACCCAGTTCACCTCTCAGTTCCTCAAACTGAAATGCCTCCAGGTCCTGCATCTGGATGCTGTCTTCTTCCTAGAGGGTCATCTGGATGAGCTATTCTGGTGACTGAAGACACCCTTAGAGACCCTGTCTGTGATTGATTGTAATCTCACAAAATCAGACTGGTTCCATATATCTGAGTTCCAGTGCACAAGTCAGCTAAAACATCTGAATTTGAAATGGGTCAAACTGACCCATTTGAGCCCAGAGCCCCTTCGAGTTCTGTTACTAAAATCTGTGTCTACCCTAACGTCCCTGGATTTGGAGGGCTGTCAAATGATGGACTCTCAACTCAGTGCCATCCTACCTGCTCTGAGATGCTGTACACACCTCACCAAGTTTAATTTCCATGAGAACTATATCTCCATGCCTATCCTGAGGGAACTGGCATATAACGTTGTCAAGCAGAAATCCCAACAGTCAAAGATACGCTTTATCCCAAGCTGTAATCATCATAGTGGTCTAGACTTTGAGGCCATTTCTCAGCCTCATATTGTGTTTGTAGATGTGGAGAGGACTACTGGGCACCAAGAACAAGTCTTGTTTTATGCTATTTGCTCTGGAGAATATGTGTCATGCTATCTCTACAATGTGTTGGGACTTGTTAGACACCTATCTAATGAGATGCAGATTTAAGCTCTCTTGTGGACACTGGGATGTGTCTGGTCAGAGTATGCATAACACATGCCTTTAGACTGCTGTTCTTGTGAGTGAGAAGAGAAAGTTGACTTGACGCTGGAGTGCAAAAAAGTGAGAGTGTTTGACATAGGGAATGTGAGACACATTGACAGAAGTCGTGGGAGTGGGTTCTGGTTGGGCGGGTACAAAAGGGCATTCTTCTAGCCTGGTGGTTTTTGATTTTTATGGTAAAAAGTGGGACCATCTGTCCTACCTGGATGATTAAAATCCTGTGACTGTTAGGAACAAACTTGAACTCCTGGTTCTTCTCCTTTGATCTTCTGAGTGCTGAGTATAGGCGTATAGCACCAGACCTGGTTCCCTGTAGCTCCTTTAACATGTGGGTGTACCTCTCATCTTTCTAGACAAACCCAGTATTTTAGACAGTAGCAGTTTTTGTGGGGCTAAAGAGATGGCTTAGCAGTTGAGAGCACTTGATGCTTTTATAGAGTACCTGGGTTTGATTCCCCACATTTACATGGTGGCTCACAGTCATCCAGAACTACTTAACGGGGTGCACGAGGCATGCGTGTAGTGCATAGAAATACATGTAGGTGAAACACTTAGACATGTAAATCTAAAATAGTTTAAAAATTGACTTGTACTGATGAGACTGTCTAGTTGAGTCAGCCAGCACCCAGTATTACTGTGACCGACACTGTTAAGTCATGTATTTATACTCATAAAATGCCACGTATGAGCTTATTAGCACATTGATCCAGGAATATATGGACAAGTAGACAATAAACTCTAGCAGGAAAAAAACCAAGTTTTTGTGACAATATTAAACACCCCAGACCACTGAAGGATGCAGTTACCATCCTGAATCATCTAAAGAGGGGCATCAGGTACTGAGCCATCAGACTGGGTTGATATGAGCTCCCAACTCTGTCCCTAGGCTATATAGCACAATATCCCCCACTGTTGAACATTAATTTTTTTTGTGGTTAATGTACTGTGTCTACAAATGAGGCTGTGGTTAAATGTCAGGTGTCTGTGTATCTTGCTCTCATTCATTGACAAGGCTTTCATGGGACCAGAAGCTTGATGCTTCACCTAGACTTTGGACCGTTAGCCAGAGAGAGGGCTCCTGTGGGTCTGCCTGTCCCCATGCTGGAGTTAAAGACTCAAGCATCTATGACTGACCTCCCCTCCCCTCCCCCCCTTTCTCTCTTTGCTTTGTTCCCTCCCTCCCTCCCTCCCTCCCTCCTTCCTTCCTTTCTTTTTCTTTTCCTTTTTTTTGAGACAGGGTCTCTATATAGACCTGGCTGTTGTAGAACCCATTAGACCAGACTGGCCTCAGTCAAAAATACACCTGGATTAAAGTTGTGTGCCTTACACCAGGCTGGCTTACTTGTTTAATTTAGTGGTTGGAATTGACCTTTCATGTTGTGGGGAAGAGCTGAATGACTGAATTGTATTTCTATGTCCAGATTCTTATTGTACTGTGAATTTCTGATATAGCCCTGCCTCCTGGTTGTTAAGATTATGAGTGTAATCTACTCACATGCAATGGTGCATGTATGGGGGTCAAGACAACTTGTAGGAGTTGGTACTCCTACCATGTGGGATTGGGAATTAAACTGACATGTCACTATCTTTACCTACAGAGTCAACTCTGGCCCAAACCTGTAGCTTTTTGCTTGCAAGCATTCTACCCACTGAGATACATCCACAGCCTGCCCCTTTAATTCCCCCCGCTCCTGGTTACTTGCTATGTAACCAGGCCAGACTCAACTCACAGAGCTCAATGGCCTCCCTCTGCAGTGCTTTAATCCAGTGCTGGGATTAAAGGCCTGCCCCTCCAAGCCTGGCTTCTCCAATTCTTTCACCTTGTCCTAGTTGCACTGCTGCCTACATATCATTTTCTGTAGTGTGATGTGTGGTTAAGATTGGAAAGAATGCTTGTTAGTAGCTATGACTCTTAAGTAAACCAACAGTATTTAGTGAATTATAGACAACAAAGTTGGTGGAGCATGTTGATTTCTTGTTCAATGTTATCTAAAAAAACTGCAGGCAATATGAGAAATGTAAATTTGTGGTTTAATATGCAAAATCTAATTTTAACAAATCAGAATCACAAGTATATTCTGTTAAATAATGATTTTCAAACAGTCTGAAGGTGCTATTAACAACAAAAACAGTAACAGTTATCAGTATCGGCTGTATTATCTATTAGTTACCAGGCACTATACAGAGTGCTTTATGTGTCAGAAAGGCTTTTTAAGCTTGGATATGCATATTCTTTCAATGCTGTAAAGGGACAATGGCTACTCAGTATTACCCAAGGAAATGTTTCTTAATATGATTTTTCTTTTGTCTTTCACCCCCAGAAATAATTAGCAAATCTGCCTCTATAGCTAACAGGCAGGAGTCTACTGTGTGGGTAGAATGCAGGGTTGCTACCAAGCCTCCGACAGTGACACTGGACAGCTCCCCACAGTGAAGAATGACTTAGTAATTAATAGTGGTGATATTAATAAACTCTGACTTAAGAGAATTTACTTCAAATCACTCCCACAAAAAGTCAAGACAAAGTCAGGTTGTCTGTCTGTTCATCTGTCCATCCGTCCATCCACCCATCCACGGGCACTGACTGGTTTTTGCCTGCACATCTGACTGTTTGAGGGTACCAGATTCCTCTGGAACTAGAATTATTATAGACAACTGTGAGCTGCCATGAGGATGCTGAGAATTGAGCCTGGGTCCTCTGGAAGAGAAGCCAGCTATTAACCACTGAGCCCCTACATTATACATTCTAACTTATTGCTTTTTATCAAATAGAGAAGCAAAAAAAAAAAAAATTTAAAATATGGAAAGATAACTAAAAGTCTACAGCTTTGGTGACCATTAACTCATTTCTTTTCTAACTCAAGAATTTTATGTTAATATTGCCTAAAATTACCAAAGTTAGCAAAGGCTTTGTGGTCTGGTTCTCTCATTACTAAGAAATGGAATACAATCTGTGGTCTATGTTCATTTTATATTTGCCTAAGTGCAATGGCTTAGTTTTAAAAAAAACAAACAAAAAAAAAAAAAACTCACTTAAAATTGTATTTAGCTTATATAATCCAAATATCTCAGAGATCAGTTGTTCATTTGATAAATAAGGCACACAATGTTTAGACTTTAATTTAATTAAATTTAACTAATTTACTAACAGTATCATAATTAGAAGAAAGGGGTATAAAACTAACTTTTATTCTCCTGTAGCAACAGTCATCCCGGTCTGCTAGCCTTGGTTTAGTTCTGGAAGCTTCTAGCCTCCACACAATCTTATGTAGGCCCAGAATACTTTAGCCTCTGAGACTCGCTGCTGAATGAATATGCTCATCCCTTCCTAGTTCTTTCTGAGCTCTGGCTGGCTGTTTCAACTCGGCTGTTCTGGCTCAAATTCCCCTCCAAGCTGACTGATTTAACCTGGATTCTCTCTCAGTCTCTGAATGAACTGTTCTACTTGGCCTCAAACTAACTATGGCAATCTGTTCTAATCTTCTGGCTCCTTCTCATTCTCTAGCTTGTTCTCTCTTCAACCCCGTCTCTGTAAAACTCCCCAAGTAAAACTGTCTCCTTCCCCCTCCCTCTGCACTGTCCCCTCTTGTGTTACCTCTCTTCCCTTTCCCTTCCTCTGGGAGTTGGGCATATCCTACTCTGTCAAATATTTCTCTGATTCATCACTTTGCCATTCAATTAGACATCACTTTCAAACATGGGCACTTCCTTCTACAAACTTTACCTTCATTGTCTGGGATTAAAGGTGTGCTAAGGGCTGAGCCACACCACAACTAGAAATAGTTTTTTTCAGTAAATGACAAAATCTTGGAATTCACAATGTGATCAAAAATCCTGCAACAAAGGGGAGTCCTGTCTGACTCCATATTTCATTTTCAATGCAAGTAATGGTTAGATACTTAAGTCAATTTTGAAATCCAAAGTATTTACTGTCCTTTCTTGTTGCCAGAGTGACAATTTGACGGCATTAGGCAGCCTTTTAAGACTATATTTTAGATTGGTGTTTTCCCAGTGTTAGTAATGTCACAAAATTAAGAGAAATATAATTTGTACAAAGTACAATATTTAGATCAAATCACCAAAAGTTATTACACTTAGAGTAGAAACTTAAATCTTAGTGAATAAGATGAATTTGGGCCAGGAAAGATAGCACTGGATGTTCTTGTAGAGGACCTGGATTCCATTCCCAGAACCCATATGTGGTTCACAGCTGTCTGCAACCCTAGTTCAAGGGGATCTGCTACTGTCTTCTAGCCTCTGTAGTGTGTGTGTGTGTGTGGCACACACACACAGCACATACATACAGTGCTGACAAAACATATACATAAAGTAAAAGTAAACACTTAAAAATAATAAATGAATTTAATTTTCACATTTGACCAAACAAAGCAAGACTAAAATGACAGCAATACCTACTATGATAGAGCATTATTCTGTCAAACCTCTTCTAATTGCTATATAGTGATTTATTTAACCATCTTATTGACTTAAAATTAACTTCAACAGTTAGAGTTATTCTATCAGAACTAGTTGACAGCTCAAATATGCAACATTAATGAACAGCCACTGCTAACTTCAACAATTAGGAATTATCCTGGGCAGAAGCTCCTAATGATTCTCATGGAAAGAAAATGCTGTTAAGAAAAATATGTGGGATTTAAATGGTTAATGAATTAGAAGAAAAGTGCCATTTCTCCCCACTGTCTTGTGACTGATGTGTTTTACACTGCAACAAAAGCAGCTTAGGAGAGGTTGATCTTGGTTCCCAGTGCCTCTGGTTAACTCAGGATGGAACCCCAGGCCAAGCAATGAATGGGACCACCACCTCCACAGGCTAACGGCCATCTCATAATGTAAACTGCAGAAATCTAAACCTCAAATTTCCCCATACTCATTCCACAAATCTTTAAAAGTCCAAAGACCAGGGAGTTGAAGAAATAGCTCCATGGTTAACGACACTTACTGACCTTGCAGAGGACCTGATTCAGTTCCCAGTAACCACATAAGGAAGCTCAAAACTGCCCATAACTCCAGCTCCAGGGGAATCCAATACTCTCTTCTGGCCTCAACAAGAACCAGGCATGTAGGCACTCACACATACACATTAAAATAAATCTTTTAAAAGGAAGTTCAAAGTTCAAGTCTTATCTGAGATTCAAGGTAATCTCTTAATTGTGAGCTTAAATGGAGTTCTTGGAACATAACCACCACAAGAAAAGGGCTTCTGTCCTCATGAACAATACTATATGGTAGTCAGTGAAAAATTACAAGCATAGAAGCAGAAAACTGATCCAGTTTCATGGGGTAAATCAGTCCATAGGAACAGATTCAAAACTGCCAAGTGATAGTTAGCAAACAAAGGCTTTGAAACACTTGGTAAAACTCCATGTGATTAAAATTCATTCATGTGATTAAGTTCATTACACAGGGTGCGGAAGGCAGTCTCAGCTATAGAGTGAAACTGTTCCACTAAATCAAACCGAGGGAGAGGGAGCCTCTTTAATAAAAGAAAATTTCAGATAATCTATAAGATAAAGGTTAAAAGATCATCAAAATGGCACTATTTGAGTGAATAGTAAAATTATTATTCTTTATTTTACAATGTCTTTTTAACAGATAACTGTACAACACTGCAACTTTTACATGACACCAAAGTGACCCTAATATCAACAATAATTGTTTTTAGATATACTACTAAAACATGATTCATGAATGAAAAACTGTTTAGATATATTTCATTAACATTAAACACTTCTCTGTAAGAGATAATACAGAATAAAAAACACAAATTAGAAGCAAATACTGGAAAATTATCTAATAAAAAAACTAATGGTCAAAATATACAAATAACTCTTATAATTCAGTAAGAAATAGACAAAATACAAATGTAATCAAACAAGTGAAAAATGAAAAAAGCAAATAAGGTGATGTTCAACACTGCATACTGTGAGGGCTTTTAATACTGAAATAAGGTCCTACTACCCACCTAGTAAAATGACTGACCTAACATGAGAAAGATAAAAAATTGAAACTCACTGCTCACAGAACACAACTTCAACTTGTGATGTTACTGGCTGACAGGAAGAAATGAGTACACTGTAGAGAAGTGTGCTTATCTGACTATTCAAACAATGGTCTCCAAGAAGTTAGAATTTCCCCAGGCATCTCCTGAAGCACTGGGAGCAACTAGAGAGATAGTGTTAGAGGAAGAACTTATCTCCAGGAGGAAGACTCCCAAACTAAAATGCTGCATACCATATCTAGGAAAGATCCTCATACAGATTGGGGCCACTTCATTATACAGCCAATGGTTAAAGTCAAAGGGATAAACAAGATTGATCTTAGTAATTAAAAACTAAAACAAGAGCAAAGTCATTGCCAAATTATAGGCAAGACAAAGGAAAATTCAGAAAAACTGGTGAAATACAAAGCTAAATATAACAACAACACATTAGCAGAAACCAAGAGCGGAAGAATGACAGCAAAAGTGAGCTGGATTGTAGAAAGTACTAAGAAAAGGTTGGAGAATAGGAGAAGTGATCGTTAGCTGTGACAAGAGGGAAACTGTCAGCAATTTAATAGAACAGTTTAAATGGAGTGTTAAGGATGGATTAAAGACAACTTAAGAGTTACTCCAAGATAAGAAAGTGAAGACAATCTGTGTAGAGAAATCTTTCAAGAAATAGAGTTATGATGGTTTTCAGAGAGGAATGGACAGACTAGACTGGTGATCAAAAGTTTTAAGTTGGGAAAAGGTATTTTCATGCTGAAAGAATTACAGTAAGATGGTGGTATTAGTAGCATGTAAGTATATGTGTCTGTGTATACACATAACACAAAATTCATTTATGTTTCAATAAATACCTTATACACATGAACAAAAGGGAAATGTCTACATATTTAACATACCAGCATTCTGATTGTAACCTATCACATACAGTCAAGTGTGGAATTTCCTGCAGGTGAGTTCATTTCAGGGCTCCAAGTTTTTGGATTATAGAGAAATTCATATCTTCTGATAAGAGATGTTTAGCCTGTATTACAGGTTTTTATTTTGGTTTATGACCTTATAAATTTGCCCTAAAAAATGTAAGGACTATTACATTTAAAGGAGCTGTTTAGTTAATTTGTGCTTTGGAACACATTAAACATGAAGATATAATCTGAATATTGACAACAAAAATGGATGAGAAAGAGCAGTCAAAAAGCAATTGTCCTGAGCTTCTGAGGGTAAGTTAGTCTATGTTCTAAATAGTGTGTTGTATCGTTAGAATGTTCAATGTAATGCTCATGGCAACTATAAAGAAAATAGAAATGGAACATACATAAAAGAAGAAGGAAATTTAAATGTTCTATGCAAAATCAATCAAACACAGAAGAGAGAAATATAGGAAATGAACAAGACTGCCATAAAATACCCGAGAAATAAAGCACAAAGTGGGAGAAGACCTTCCAGAACTAGAAATTACAAATATAAATTATTTTATTCTCTATTAACAATAAAAATAGTGACTGAAGAATATATTTTTAAATATATTCAAAGCATGATTCAAGTATTTGTCTAAAACAGCCCAACTTTCAATACAAAGACATGCTGAAAGTAAGGAATGAAAATTGCTATTAGACACAAATAGTACCAAAAAGAGAACAGGGATGTCTCTCTCTCTATATATATATTTTTTTTAGTACGCATGTATATATATGTATATGTGTATGTGTGTTTGTATGTATGTATGTATGTATGTATGTATGTATGTATGTATTTATGGGTTTTGCTTTTCATAGCACTAAAAATCAGAGATCTGCCTGTTCTGTCCCGAGTGCTGGGATCAAAGGTGTATTGCCACCACACCTAGCAAACTCTTAAGTTTCTTCAGACAAGGTTCTTCTATGTAGTCTTAGCTGGCCTCAATCAGAGATCCTCCTGCCTCCCAGTGCTGTGCTGGAATTAAAGGTCTGTGGCACCACGAACTGCTGAATGTTGATAGCCTTGTCAGACAAAACAAAACACTTCAAATCAATAAATTTTAAGACAAAGGGCTGAAAACATGGCTCAGCAATTAAGAGCACTGACTGTTCTTCCAGAGGACCAAGGTTCAATTTCCAGCATCTACATGGTGGCTCAAAACTGTCTCTAACTACTGTATAAGACACCCTTACACAGACATACAAAAGGGAGGGGGAGCCCCAACCCACATAAAATAAGAATAAATAAGCTATACCACTCCTGGGCATATACCCAGGAGATGCTCTAACATGTTATAAGGACACATGCTCCACTATGTTCATAGCAGCCATATTTGTAATAGCCAGAAACTAGAAACAACCCAGATGTCCCTCAACAGACGAATGGATATAGAAAATGTAGTACATTTACACAAAAGAATACTACTCAGCTATTAAAAACAATGACTTCATGAAATTCACAGGCAAATGGATAGAACAAGAAAATACCATCCTGAGTGAGGTAACTCAGTCACAAAAGACCATACGTGGTATGCACTCATTGATAAATGGGTATTAGGCAAAGAGCATGGAATACCCACAATATAACTCAAGGACCACATGAAGTACAAGAGAAAGGAAGAACAAAGAGTGGGTGCTTCAGTCCTACTTAGAAGGGGGAACAAAATAATCAAGGGATGTAGAGGGTAGGAGGGACTTGGGAGGAAGACAAGAGGGAGGGGGAAGAGGGTAAGAATCAGGCATGGGAAGAGATGGAGATATACAGAGGGTCAGGAAATTGAACAGAGGTATGTAACAATGGGGGGGGGGTAACTGGAAGTAGCAACCAGAAAAGTCCCAGATGCCGGGAAAGCAAGAGTCTCTTAGGACCCCACGGGGATGACATTAGCTGAAATACCCAAAAAGGGGAGGAAAACCTGTCGAGACCATATCCAGAGGTTAGGCATAGCCCCCCGGTTGAGGGATGGGACCACCCACCCATCTCCAAAATTTTAACCTAGAATTGCTCCTGTCTAAAGGAAATATAGGGAGAAAGAGTGGAGCAGAGACTGAAGGGGATCTATCTCACACTCAGACACCAAACCCAGACACTAGTGCTGATGCCAAGAAGTGCTTGCTGACAGGAGCCTGATACAGCTATTTCCTGAGAGGGTCTGCCAGATCCTGACCAATAGATGTGAATGCTTGAAGTCAACTATGGTACTGAGTACAGGGACCCCAATGGAGGAGTTAGTGGAAGGACTGAAGGAGCTGAAGGGGCCTTATCTGGCATCAATTGGAGGGGAGGCCCTTGGTCCTGTGAAGGCTTGATGCCCCAGTGTAGAGGAATGCTAGGGAGATGAAGTGGGCAGGGGTGGATAGATGAGTGGGGAAACACCCTCATAAAAGCAGGGTAAGGGGGGATGGAATAAGGGGTTTGCAGAGGGGAAACTGGGAAAGGAGGTAACATTTGAAATGTAGATAAAAGAGCAAATAGGAAAAAAGAATAAATAACCTATTTTTTTAAAAAGGTTTGAGACAAAGAAGGGATATTTTATGTTAATGTAGCTTCAATACAGAAGACATAATTGTAAACATTTAGGACTATATTATCAAACTGTTAACAATCAAAAATTGGTAGAAATGCAAAAGTCAGTTATACAAGAATAGCTAGAGAAATCATATTCCCTATGAGTAACACAATCAGGCAGAAAATAAAAAAGGAAATAGTTCCCCTGCACTCAGGAGGAAGAGGCAGACAGATCTGTAACAGATGTGAGTGTAGGCCAGCCAGGAATACATAGTAGGTCCTGGAGAAAGATAGAGACAGAGCGGTAACAGGAGAGAGGACAAGGGGGAGAGAGGGAGAGAGGGAGAGAGGGAGAAAGGGAGAGAGG
>NC_034601.1:26742978-26747460 GCF_900095145.1 Mus pahari | reverse complement strand
GAGAGGGAGAGAGGGAGAGAGGGAGAGAGGGAGAGAGGGAGAGAGGGAAAGGGGAAGAGGAAGAGGAAGGGAGGGAGGGGAGGAGGGAGGGAGAGGGAAAGAGAGAAGGGGGGAGCATGTATGGAGGACTTTCTAAGACTAAACCACAAAGGAAAAAAAGAACTCCACTAAACCAGTAAAAAACAAACAAAAAACTCAGTGACCCCCAATGATTTCTACCACACATTTTTAAAAGTGAGCTTTAATTCCCCCTTAAATTTATTTCCAAAATATTAGGAAGGTGAGTATGCCCATATGTATTACCCATTAATAAAACAAACAAAAATCTGACATATGGCAAAAGATACTGAATATTGATGTTAAAAATCCTTTAAAAAGCTGTTTTCCTTGGATCCTTGGAGGAATTGATTACAAGGCTGCCTTGCCACCCAAATGAGTGTGCTCAAGTTCCTTTTATCTGCACATAACCTATATACATCCCATAATAAATAAGGCCTGCAAGTACTACTGTATAGTTTGAGGAGTAAGCAGTTTTCCCACCTCACGTGCTTCTGAATAACAGGTGGTTGAATCCCACTGTGCAATGAAAACAACAACACTTGTCTACACAAACTATGGCATGACCAAAACTTAACTAACTTCCCATTCTGCGGAAACACTTAATACTGCTGAGATGTCAATGCTTCTTTCTAAGCCAATCTACACATACAAGGCAAACTCAAAATCCCAGTGACTTTTTCCCAGTATAACATTAAGAGCCCACCCTAAAATTCATATAGAATCTCAAGGGATCCTGAACAGTTATTAAGGAAAGTTTAAAATGTCTTCATTACGTTTCCCTTTCTTTGATAAGCACCATGATTAAGCAACTAACAGAAGGGTTTATTTTGGCTCCAGAGGGTGAGTTCAGCACAGTAGGGAAGCAAAGCAGGAGGAAGCAGGCATGGTCCCAGGAGCATCCTCAAATGCAAGCAGGAAGCAGAGAGCAAACCTGACCAAGGTGGAGTCCACTCTTAGTGGCAGACTTCCTTCAGCAAGACCACACCTCCAAATTAAGGGAAATTTTCAATTCAAATGATCACAGCTAAGGAGCTAGGGAAATGGAGAGTCAAGAAAGTGTCTGCCTCACATGCATGAGGAGCAGAGTTCAGATCCCTGGCACCCACATAATAGTGAGGAATGGTCACTAGCATCTAAATCCTAGCAGGAGCTAGGGAAAGTCAGGCCGACCCAGAGCTCACTAGTCAGACAATTCCTGAGTCTGAATTCATTGAGACCCTAATCAAAAGATAAGGAGAAGAGTGATAAAAACTCCGAATGTCAACTCTGGCCTCCACACATGCACGTATACACACACACACACACACACACACACACACACACACACACACACAGAGACAGAGAGAGACAGAGAGACAGAGACAGGCTTATGAACATTTTTGTGTGGCAGTAAAGTATTAGCTAACAGTAGAGGGCAGCATTTCTATTCACTTTAACTTTGAAAAAAAAATCTGAACTCTTGAGCGTTCACAACTCTTTCAAAGTTTCTGGCTGAAATGCAATTTTAATACAACCTATTACAAGGAAAAGTGCCCTCGTGTATATGAGAAGACTTTATCCATATAAATTAAATTTGGTATTCATAATTTTCAAGCAGGTCAAACAAAAATAAAAATGATAGTATAATTTATTACTTGATGTTTCATCAGTTACCCAGTTAAAATAAGTCCTTGAGTACACAAACAGTCATCCCAGCATAAAGGCACATCTTTTCTCTCCATCCCTGGAAGAAGTACTCTATCCTAACCCTAACCTTTAGCAGCTGCAGATCTGGAACTGCCACAGACGGCCAGGCGTAGGGAGCTCTAGAATCAAGGTGACAAAAAGCTGATAGAGCACCAACAGGCATGAGTAGAAGCAACCTTAAGAATCATCGTCCTTTATACTGCCACTATTCTAAGTTCCAACTTGTTCTGATGGTGACTGAAAACCATCCACCACCCCCAGATATTTAAAAAGCACAGGACAGAAATTATAAAAGGAATTATTCAGAAAAGACTATTCTGGCTAGCCAGGAGGCTGCATTATTTTCTATTTATTAACAGTTATGTTACCATGAGCCAGTCTTTGTTCATAAGTTGACAGGTTTTAGTACACTTAATCTTAAAGAGGTTGTAAGGAAGTTACTCTACCTCCCGTGTTACAGATCAGGAAACTGCAACCCAGAAGGAATACTGAGCAACTGGCCCTTCAATCAGTCCTGGACTCAACAGGTCAACAGTCTCTAGAGCCAGAGCTCTCCTCACCGAGGACCTTGTAGGCTCTTGTACATCTAACTGGCACCATATCTGCTGAGTAACTTCCGCAAAAAAACAGAAATTTAAAGAAATTTAAGAAGAATTTTAAAAGTGAGAGCAGCAGAATAAAGAAAAGGGTAGCCTTGCTTATTCATCTGGAATTCATTACAAAAAACTGAACAGACAATAAGGGCAGTGCTTGAAAACAGGATCGACTCAGAAGATCCCGAGTAAGATGGGTGAGGACTACCAGATATGAAAAGTTAAGAAAAAGGTGAAATAAGAAACACCATCCAGTACTGCACAGCCTGATTAACGCAGAGGCAGGCAGATCTCTGTAAGCCTGGAGCCACTCTGGTAAGTAAGTTCCAGGCCAGGATTAAATAGTAAGGCCCTGTCACTAACACCCAAAACCAAACAAAAACTGGAAAGTTCAAAAAAACCTAATCACTGGGTTTCAAATAAGAAATACTAATGAGTCCTTCCAGATATAAAAAGCTTAGTGGAAACACATTCAGTATATATTATGGTATATATTTTCAAATGAAAAGACAGTCTGAAGGTAATTTAACTGTGAGACAATAGCTTGTTTACCAACACATTAAAAATGTTATTACATTAGAAATTCCTCACCAAAAAGATCTTGATTATGCTCAGATTTAACAGCAAGTTTATCATTTTAAGGAAAATAAAAACAAAAATGTTGATTAAATTATAAAATATCCAAACAATAAAATCATTTACTAAAATACTACAGTAAAACATTTAATGACATGTTAAGAATTTTAAACACAAATATCCCATTCCCACCCATCTCCATTCCCTCAGCCACAACAAAGATACCAACTGGCTACAGCACCCTTGCCCTCAATCTCTTATCAGAACTCTCAATACAACTGCTGGGTGTGACAAAGCTCAGCAGCAGAGCAAGCTGATCAGCACTCACCAGACTCCAGCAGAGTTAGTACCAGGAGTGAAGGAAGTGAGGGAGGGCTGGGTGCACTGGCACACACTTTAAAACCAGTATTCAAGAGGCAGAGGCATGTGGATCTCTGTGAGTTAGTGGAGGCCAGGTGATTTGCATATGAGTTTCAGACCAGCCAGAACTACACAGCTGAGACCTTGCCTCAAAAATAAATTAATAAACAAACAAACAAACAAATAAAATTTAATTAAAAGTGTGTTTTAGTCAAAGAATAGATTTGGACCTAGTTAATTAGTAAAATTATAATGCAAAGGGTAAAAGCAACTTGGGAACAGGTGAAATATGTCTTTAATCCTCTCTCATACTGTGTCCTATTAACAAAAAGCAGCCTCTAAGGAGTCCAGTTACAATAATCTACCACCCAGCTTCTCAAAACTAGGGAAACTACAGTGGTTTGTTTTGTAAATATATTGCATTTCCCCTCTGTGCGTGTGTGAGTGAAGGCACATGCCACTGCACACATGTGGAGGTTAAGGCTGACTTCAGTGCTCTCTCTCTCTCTCCTGTGGTTCTGCAGATCAAATTCAGGTGCTCAGGTTTGCACGGCAAGCACTCTGGCCTGCTGAATCATCTCACTGGCCCTACAGAATGTTCTTATAGCTAATTCATACTAGCATTTGGAAAGATGTAAAATAGATGAATCTACCTAGCTCTCCTGCCTCTCTGAACCAGGCAAGAAACATTCCCAAGGGTGTCAGGCTACCTTTTTAGAGGGCCTCTCAACAGCAAAATGTTTAACGAATTTAATAAGTTGAGTCCAAATTTTTGTATAGAAAAATAAATGAAGGTAGGGATAATAGTACACACTTAGAAACTTGAGGAGTATGCATTTAAGGTCAGTCCAAGCTATACAAGACCCTTTCTCAAAGAATAAGTAAGATTTAAATAAGCAGAGCTCTAAAACAGTCCTAAGCAGTAAGACCATATCAAATTCTAAATTATACTATGTAGAGCTTCAATCAGTCACACACTATCAGGCTGGTTCATACACAGACCAGTGAAACAGACTGACTTCCTAGAAAGAGATCCAAAGATTATGGGAATTTACTAGGTGTAATTTCAATTCATTGGGATGGAGGTAAATAAGGAATTTTTTAAAAATGACAAGAACAAATAGGTAGCCAGGCGTGGTGGCGCACGCCTTTAATCCCAGCACTCGGGAGGCAGAGACAGGTGGATTTCTAAGTTCGAGGCCAGCCT
>NC_034601.1:26733325-26742907 GCF_900095145.1 Mus pahari | reverse complement strand
TTTACTTAACCACCCAATGGGACAGTCTTAAACCAAAAAAAAAAAAAAACCAAAAAAAAAAAAAAAAAAAAAAAAAGAACAAATAGGTAACAATTTAGGAAACTATTTTACTGAAGGGGGGGGTAAAGAGCAACAATGAGTAAAGACCCGTGACCAAGTGTCTGAGGGTGGAGACCATCAGCCGACGTCAGACAAAGGTTAAAATGACAAAGTTCTTACAAACCACCAAAAGGGGGAAAAAAAACCACTTCTGGAAATAATACAGTATAATAAACCTTGTTTAAATACCATAAAGAAATGCAAATTAAAACTTCATTTATATAACAATGCTCATCCAGCAAAGAAGTAAAAATCTGAAAAATCATTCTTTTGCTAATTTGAAGAAAAATATTTCATCATATACTGCTAGTAAGGATGCAAAATGGCACAATTCCTATGGAGTTACTTAAAAATAGGTACCAAAATTAAGTTATATTTTTCTCTCAACTAGCAAAGCCATATATATAGACAAGACCTTCATAAATACAAAATAACAAAGTTGCTTACTGGTTTTAACAGTGAAAAATTAGAAAGAATTGTTCTGCTCACTGAAAGTATTATTTACAATTATTTCAGCTCATTTGTGTTGCTAGACTCTAGTTCCACAGATTATGTAATTAATAAAGAATTGAAATGTATTTCCTATGAGTACAGAAGCTGGAGTGCACAGTGTCAGGACCCCTCCTGGAGAGGTATCTGAACGGGCGGAAGGCAGCCTTCAGAGCACTTTATATTCCTCTCTGGCAGAAAGGGTACAAGGACAGTAAGGGCTCCTTGGACCTTGAGACTTTTCATCAAGGTACAGTTCGCATGGCCAAACCACTCATGACACAATCATTTCTCAAAGGCTATAACTCTCAACATCTACACATTTCATGTATAAAGTTTTAACCTGAATCTGGAGGATGGCATTATCGTTCAAACGTTAGCACGTATCTTTTGAAGATCTAGAACTTTTTCCCTAAAATAGGTATGGATCTAAATTCCATTTTTACTTAAATATAATCACATACACACAATCAAATTTATTTTTTTTAATTATTGAGGAAAAGTTTCTAAGTAAAATCAGCAAAGGGTGAAAAGTTCCATAAATGTAAAATACACTATCAACTGTATAAGAGAAAAATTAAAAACATTCTTTTTACTTGTAATTGTATTAAGTCCTGGAAAAACAGGACAAATAAAAACAGTTTCTGAAGCTAGGGAGATGATGGCTCAGTTCACAGAGTTGAACAGATCCCCGCATCCCTGTAGAAAGTCAAGCAAGGCACCTGTAACCCAGCACTCGGGAGGCAGAGCCAAGGAGAGCTTGAGGGTTGATGGCTGAAAGAGGATTAGGTTCTGTGAGACCCTGTCTCAAAAACTGAAAAGCGGGCTGGTGAGATGGCTCAGTGGGTAAGAGCACCTGACTGCTCTTCTGAAGGTCCGGAGTTCAAATCCCAGCAACCACATGGTGGCTCACAACCATCCGTAACAAGATCTGACTCCCTCTTCTTGAGTGTCTGAAGACAGCTACAGTGTACTTACATATAATAAATAAATAAATCTTTAAAAAAAAACAAAAACAAAAACTGAAAAGCGATGATGAAGAATCCAGGCCTCAACATGTGTGTACACATGTACACACACATAAAAAAACAACAACAAAAGAATCAGTTTCCCCTAGAAGAGAGAGAGGGAGAGAAGGAATAAAAATGAGACAGCGCATATACTGAGGAGGAGAGATGGTGAGACAGGGTCTCTCCCTCCAGCCCTGGGGAGCCTAAAGCTAGTAAACTAGGACACCCTGGAACTGCAGTGAGCTGCCTCTGCCTCTGCCTCCTGAATGCTGGGAAACAGAGACGTGCCATGCCTGGTTATCTAAATTATTTATTTAGTGACAGTTTTGATTTTGTTGTTTCATTTAGACAGGGTCTTGCCAAACAGCCCAGCCTGGCCTAGAACTTGCAATTCTCCTGCCTCTACCACTCAGGAGATGGGATTACAAGCATGTTGTTAGTTTGCTTGAAATAAGCTTATTCCTCAAAAATTATATTTAAAAAAAGTACAGGAGTAGAAAGTGAAAGATTAGCTGCTGAATAAGAATGGTTGCTCCAGGCCAATAATACTAATTAAATTAGAAACTTATGTTTCTTTGTAAAAACCAACTACATTTCAGTGTTAGCAGACAGCACAGTGCCGTTTTCAGGATGTTCCCATCGCTGTATGAAATTCTACTGGGCAATGGTGAAGCTGCTGACAGTCTGCAGCTCAGAGACGGAAAGCACTAATGTGAGGAAGGATTGTTTCTCAATTCTAGTAATAATCAAGAAACGTCACATAGTCGATAGATTGTTCCGGCATTTAAGTGAGGAGTAGCCAAATAAGAAAGCAGAAGCAGACCGGGCAGTGGTGGCACACGCCTTTAATCCTAGCACTTGGGAGGCAGAGGCAGGCGGATTTCTGAGTTTGAGGCCAGCCTGGTCTACAGAGTGAGTTCTAGGACAGCCAAGGCTATACAGAGAAACCCTGTCTCGAAAAACAAAAAAAGAAGCAAGCAAGCAAGCAAGCAAGCAGATGTGCAGCTCAGTCTCCATGTGGGTACCACAACAATTGGAGCTGGGGCAACACAATGGCCTCAGTGAGAGGGGGTGTGGTTAACACTGCAGAGACTTGATGAGCCAGGGTGGGGAGACAGCCAGGGGAGTTCCACACTCTCAGAGGAAAAGGGAAAGGGGAATGGGGAAAGAGACTCTGTGAGGGGCATCAACTGGGGTATAAATAAATAAATAACAAGAAATGAGTGATGGGGCTAGAGAGATGGCTCAGCAGTTAACAGCACTGACTGTTCTTCTAGAGGTCCCACGTTCAATTCCCAGCAACCACATGGCAGCTCACAACTGTCTTTAATTCCAGTTTCGGAAGACCAGACAACCTCACACAGGCAAAACATCGATCGATGTACATAAAATGAAAATAAATTATTTTTAAAAAAATAATTTAAAAAATGAGTGGAAACAACAGGAAAACCTACTTTCTGGATCCTTCTGAATTTATTATTAAAAGAAGATACAGAATTATAATTAATCTCTAATAGTGTAGCTTAGGTGTGTGACTGTTCTGCCTGCATTTAAGTCTTTGCCCTACTTGTGTGCTTGGTGTCCACTGAAGCCAGCAAAGGTCATTGGCTCTCCTGAAACTGCAGTCACACTCAGTTGTGAGCCACCACGTGGGTGCTAGGCACTGAAGCCAGACCCTTGGAAGAGCAGCCAGAGTTCTTATCACTAAGCTACTTCTCTCCAGCACCAATAAAATGAGTTTTCTGAAATATCTATAAGTGCATTACAAAGTAATATAATTTTTTAGGCCTCAAGTTTGGATTATCTGGACCAAAGCTATACCTATAACAAATATTTACTGAGTACTTACTATATATTGAACATTTGGCAGGCAGATATACCATGGAAAACAAAACAATGCTGCTTGCATGATACTTTGAATACAATGAGAAGAACACAGTACTAAAGAATATAAGTGCACACATAGTCTACTGTGTGTGAGAGGAAGCGGGTGCGCTCTTACAGTGGCAGCAGAACTATGTACTTCTGATCCAGCCATCCACAAACTGGACTCAGAAGGGTAAGCTCTCTGGTCACAAGTTGGAAATGGCTATCTATGCACATATACCTCAAGATGAAAGAAACTCCTCAGAAGACCTGGAAAAAGCCATATTAACGGAGAGTAATGAAAGCATGGGGTAGTTCTAAAAGCAAAAGTATTGCCAATTCTTTAATTGTGAATTAAAAATATACACACACACACACACACACACACACACACATCAAAACTGTCCTGACAGCACCTAACATGAGCTACTAGATTTGGCAAATTAAATAATAAAAGTATTAACAACTGGGACTGGAGACAGCTCAGCAGTTAACAGTAGTGACTGAGCTTCCAGAGTATCTAGGTTCAATTCCCAGCCCCTACATAATTAACAAGTATCTGTAATTCCAGTTCCAGAGTATCCCATACCCTCGTTTGGCCTCCTTGGGCATTGTGTACACACGCGGCACACATCACACACACGCACACGCATGCATACACACACACACACACACACACACGCAACCAGCACTAAGTGTGAGCAAATCTCGAGCTAGAGAGTTGACTTTCTTGTTCCCAGAGTTAATTAAGGACTGTATACAACACTTCTCTTTTTTCCAGTTCTACTCTCTGCCATCTATCATTCTATTAAATGATCCTAAGAAGACACAGAGAAGAGCTTTTCTAATTACATGATCAAAAACTACTGTAACCAAAGGTGGAAAAAGATATGGTCCTACAAGCAATCCTGATAGGCATTGTACCTGTCAGCTCCTCCTCTCTTCTTTCCTCCCGATTACTGACCAGGTAAAATCCTCCATCCATGAGGAAGGTAGACGCCCTGAGCTGCAGCTTACACATAGCACTTTACTGCTCTATAAACAAAAAAGCTATTTAGCAATATTCCCAAAGCACTCCTCAGATCTAGTGTGGTCACAGTGGTATCCCTACACTGATAATGAACCTGGTGAAACTTATTTCTCTGCCTAGCCCCTAATGTTACCTCCACACTGATATATTTATAAAATCACTAGTTAAGAAGCTAAAAAACTCTCAAGGAGAAAACTAAACTGTTTTCTAAGATATTATATGGGAGACACACAAGAAAATATTGTACCCAAGCTGATTAAGTAACATATAATCCATATTAATATAAGTAAAAATAACCAGAAACAATACTATAAGTGTTCTTTTCCCTTGAAAAGTGTTTAAACCCAAAATGCCTTTTTCTTTCTTTCTCTCTCTCTCTCTCTCTCTCTCTCTCTCTCTCTCTCTCTCTCTCTCTCTCTCTCTTTCTTTCTTTCTTTTTAAATTCAAGGAGGAAGCATGCTTTCAAATCCACTACATTTCTGTTTCAAAGGTATTAATCAGGGTTGGGTATGCAGCTGAGTGGTAGAGCGCTTGCCTGACATATTCATGGTCCTGGGTCTAATTCCCAGCTCTAGGAGCAAGGAAACCTTTTAAGGACTGTATTAATCAGAAGAGGAATGTAGGGCTATTTATGACTGTCTTAAATTAGTAAATGCCAATTATACTACTGTAGATGGAGGCCAAGATTTAGCAGTTCAATAACAGTGAAGATTTAGTCATCTCATCTCACAACCTAGTCATTTGAAAGCATTTTAAAATAACAGTCTTCATTGTGAAGAACATATAGTTATTATAGTTATGAGGGGACTAAAAAGCTAATCATCATTGCTTTAGCTCAACCCACATGCCTGTTCTTAAGGGTATCCATGGTAGCAATGATGCAACATGCCTACCTAGTTCACTGTGCCTACACAAGTGGGAGAAAGGGGAGGCGGATGATGAAAAAATTTTTACTTGAGGTGTTTAGTATTAACAAGATAGAATTATATCGACTACACTGTCAGGTTTTATACAGCATAACGCTCTCCAAAAATCTGAAAGGACCCTAGAACCGGAAGACAAAAAGGGGGAGGGAGCATGCACTGAAGCCTTTAGTTGAGGAGAAAAAAATTTTGCTTATCTTGCTGTAACAACTGATTAAAAATGTTCACGGGGTTTATTTCTTATCATAGAATAAATGATCCTAATTTAGCATTTTCAAAACTACAAATAATGTTTTATGCTTCCTAATTTCCAACCTCCATATTTTCCTATTTTTGTTTTCACAGTTACATAATAATTTATAAATATTTTAAGGTAAGTGATTATATCCAATGGTTTTTAAGAAATAAAAAACTGTTCTCTTCTGCTTAAAAGAGCTGAATACAAAAATAAATCTAATTCTATCAAATTGAGACTAAAGAGATATATCAAATAACTTTTCTATAATATTGGAAGCAAAAAAATTAAACTAAATGAAATTACACAAGGTAATTCACAGGAGAAAGTAAAACAAGGCTATTAAAAAAAAAAAAAAAAAGGAAGACACAAATTAAAAAGTCATGCAAAACAGCAGAGGACAGGCACATTGGTATCTGATCACAGACTGCTACCTGAACCAAAGCTCTGCAGGCAATAAAACAAAACAAGAACTCAGTGCCATCAATTTTCCCACGTTTCGTCTGAGAACTAATTCACTGCACAGAAATAATAATGCACTGCTTTCAGAAATACTTATTCTTTTATCACTAAACATAATTTTAAAGTCTCAACAATTAAACCTAAAAAATCACCATGTGACATTAATATGTAGAAATAAAAAACAAAATGGGTACTTCCTGTTTTGAAAACTGAAACCTAAAGTTTAAATGTAAGCACCTAAAATTTATAACCAAAGTAGTCTGCTTGGAGACTAAGTGAGATGTGCTGTGCTCAAGATAAAAAGCAAAGCAGCCTTAAAAAGTGCTTCAAGACGCGCCTGAGCAAGTTCAAGGGTCCTCAGCCCAGATCAGTATCTATCTAACAACACATCAAGAGAAGAGTCCAGAAGCTGTCTGCAAAATGAACTTGCACTTGCACTAACAGGACACGTCCAGGTGGACAAGAAGAGCTCTGAGGAAATACAAGACCTGAGCACATCAAGGCTTTCCAGACCTCTGCTGTTAGGAGGAAAGATTCCTGAAATCTTGGAGAAAAAAAAAAATCAGTTTAACACACTATTTTTAATCTACTTGAAATACATTTCAAACTATTGCCTTTGCTAACCATGCATTACATAGATTCAAGATTTGTTTTCAAGCATCTAACAATGGTTATATCTTTAAAAATGAACACAGAAAATCATACCATATCTTACCTTTGTAGTTACAATGCACAGGCAATCCATTATTCTACCATTACAATGTTTTATACACAAAGCAAAACTATTCAAAATGCCTATTTCACAACAACAAAACTTTAAATAAAGTTGTTAGATAAAAATCATAGATGAAAAGTTATGACTGTGCCAAGATCTCGCCAGGATCCATTCTTAGAGCTAGCAATTTTTCTACTATCTGAAATATAAGAAGCCAGAATGCATCACGTGCCCTACAATCTTCTTTATGTAATCTGTGTCTGAAGAACTTGAAATTATCCAACAGAACACTGTGGAACTTGGCGGGTTGGCTCCGTGAGAGCCCACTGCTGCTTCAGACGCTGCCTCATTAACCCCTCTCTTCAGGGTGCGTTGCCAGGGAGTCATCTGATAAAACGCCCCACAAGGAGGTCTCCCCAACACAAATTTAAGTCTGTTTCTCCTTGTTTGCTACAGTTTAGATATTCAAAGAACGGCCAAAAAATTAATAAAGAATCACTACAAAAATGCAAGCAAACATTCCTCCCACTGAGCCATCTCAGCAGCTGCAGCCTGCAAACGATGACTTTCTCGGCAGTAATGAATGGAATATTCCAAGTGTTATTTTTGAGAAGGGGAGCGGGAAGAACAAAGCAATCATGTTACAGTGTCGTTAATACTTCCACTTTCTCTCTTTATCAAAATAAATAGCACTTTACCAGTGAAGACATGTTACTTTATTGTGTTACTAAATCTACTTCACTCAATTCCTTGTCCCTCAAGTAGAAGGACGGAACACCACAGAAAGGCAGTTACAACTGTACCATTTCAAACTCCTCAGTAAGTGGGGTTTTTTTTAACCCAGAATTCATCCAACTTTTTAAATGTCTGTCCTTCAAGATTATCAAGCACAGGGTGGACAGGCTAGCAGAGCAGAGACTGGGCACAGGGGCGCCAAGTATCTTTCCGTTTCATAAGTGGCTGACTCCCCTAGGAAAGCACATAGAAGGAAGAGCACTGTCTGCAATTTTGGTCCCTTCAATAAATTCATCACTTTTTAAAACAAAATGATTGTTTTAAAACAATGAAGGCAATATTCAAGTACTGTCAGGGCATTGTATTTTGAGAAGAATGTATTGGCTTCTTTCTTAGTGTTCTGAAATTTCTCTCATGAAACTTTAAAATACCAGGAATAGTCTTGCCCAGAGAGATCTTCCTCAGTGTGGCAGGCCTAACAGCAGATGTTGGACAATCCCTATAGCAAATTAGAAACGTGGTTGAACCCACTAATAAGCTATAAACCAGTCCTTTTCTTTCCTGGTGCAGGTTAGGAGAACTCCGTTTCCTTTTTATAAAATGCACAGTGGCACTAAGAGTCCTTCCCCTTCCGTCATAATTTCTACACTCAGAAGACTGTTCCGACCAGGGCAAAAGCTCAAGAATGTTCCTGTACCTACTGTTCTCCTCATCACCTATGGGTCAGACAGTGTGACCACAATGTAACCACCCTCAGTAGGTGTTGATGACTGAGGAGCCTTTCCGATTGTAGATAGTTACAAAACTGAAAATCTGAGTTGATTCTGAAAATGAGAGCTCCTTTTCCCATGAAAACCTCTGAAATACCTTTGCCAACTAAATGTGTAAGATATAGAATAGCCAAAAAGCCAAGTTTAAATTTGAATCGCCTTGATATATATTTAACAACAATCACATTTTAGGAAATAATTTTAGTTGGAAAGTTTATTTTCATCTTAGACACTGGAGTCACTCGTGAATAATCACATTTGAGCTGGAAAGATGGCTCAGTTGATAAAGTGCTTGCATTATAAACATAAGGACCTAAGCTTAATGCTCAGAACACACATTTAATTATGAGCTGCCACATGTGCAGCTCAGACTTGTAGCTCTAGGACTGGGGAAGTAGAGACAAGGCAGATCTCTGGGGCTTGGTGGCCAGCCAGCTTAGCCTACATCAGCACATTGCAGGCCAATGAAAGACCCTATCTCAAAAACAAAGGTGTACAGCTAATGAGTAATAACTATACCAAAAATTGCCCTCTGGCCTCAACACACAAGTGCATGTGTGTCTGAATACTCACCTCCCAACACACACACACACACACACACACACACACACACACACACACACACACATCCCTTCTTGATTTTAAACAGCCATTTTACAGAATCTAAGTTTCAGGAGATGTTGCTTTTTTTTTTTTTTTTTAAAATTAAAATATCACCTGACTACCCAATTTCCTACTAGTACCCATTTTAAGCATACCTATTATCCCTATTTGGACAATAGTTGCATATCTGCAATGTCTATATTGTAACCAGTTAACTGTATTACCTTTTTAATGTACTTAATAATCTTTCAACAAAGTTTGAATGTAGCATCTCATACTCAAGAATGATCATTTAATCTGAATTAAATTCTGCATTTAGTCCACCTATCAATACCCAAACTGGCATTGACTAGGGGTGTTTTAAATCAATATGGTCCTTTGTAAGTCATCTGCTCTTTGAAATGATTTATAAGCTACCCTGTAATATGAACAACTTTTAAAAGACCTAAATATAAACATTTGGGAATGATAATAACCTCATCTAACATTGAGGCACATAAGATAATCAGTACCACTTCAAAATACCAGTGGATTTCTACATAAGCTACTGCTTTTAACCATGACGAATGAAATCTCTCTCCTTTTTTTCTTTATTATTATTTTCTTTATTTACATTTCAAATGCTATCTCGAAAGTTCCCTATAC
>NC_034601.1:26731126-26732620 GCF_900095145.1 Mus pahari | reverse complement strand
GTATCCATTCCTCTATTGAGGGACATCTGGGTTCTTTCCAGCTTCTGGCTATTATAAATAAGGCTGCTATGAACATAGTGGAGCATGTGTCCTTATTATCAGTTGGAAGATCTTCTGGGTATATGCCCAGAAGAGGTATTGCTGGGTCCTCCGGTAGTACTATGTCCAATTTTCTGAGGAACACACGTGTCCAGATCAGTGGACAACTGTGCAAATCAGTTCTCTCTTTTTACCATGTGAGTCCTGAGAAGTCGCCTTTATCTGTTAAACTATGTCACTGACACAGTATGCTTTTAATCCAGCTCCTTACTCATAATCATTCAGACTGCTTCCTCTCCTATATTTACTAATATTACACAGAATACTCCGATAAGCACTTCTTTAATTATTCTCTGAGGAAATAAACCTATAGCACATACTAGTCATGGAGTTCTATATTGGTGTCTCAAAATTAGTATGCAAGTGTCAACCATAAGTGTCTATGTACTCATTTAGCTAGCTTTTAATGAACTAGTTACTTGAAAATATTCCTTGTCAGTTTAATTTGCATTTTTAATGTCAGGTTTACTGCTTTATATTTTTTCTATAAGGTGTCCATTCACATCCTTTGGTCACTTTCATATTGAATGCTGACTATATTCTGTGTTTCTTGAGTTGAAATAGTTACAAATAAAGTTAGTCCTTATGCACTATGTGGAAATTCTTTTTCATTGTTTTGTTGGTTAGCTGGATAATGATGATGATGATAATGATGATGATGATGATGTGTTGTTGTTGTTGTTGTTTTGGGAGGTGGGCTCACCTACTATATAGCTCAGGTTGGCCTCAAACTCAAAATACTCCAGTCTTAACATCCAGAATACTGGGATCAGAGGCAAGTACCACCACAACCAGCAAAGATATAAAAGTTCTATAACTAAAACCCAACCAAAGTTGAAGACCACAAAATAACTCTACAGTCAGCATTCTTGATCTTTGGAGATCAGACATCAGGCTTCATATATACCAGGCATGTACTAACCACTAAGGCACCTTCCCCAGACTTTAAAATCAGACTGAGGATGGAACCCAAGGCCTCGTAAATACTAGCACTGGGCTATTCAGCTAGCCCTAGACTTCTTTTTCAGTTTATTTTGTAGCAGGATTTAAGTTCCCCAGTTTACTTATCATCCTGAACCTGAACCTCCACAGTGGTTGCTTCTTTGTTTTGTAACCCTTAGAAAAGGTTTCCTTTAGCAAGGGATAATGGTGCACACCTTTAACCCCAGTACTCACGAGGCAGAGACAGGAGAACTCTTGAGTTTGAGGCCAATCTGGTCTACAGAGCAAGTTACAGGACAGTCAGAGTTACACAAAGAAACTCTGTCTTGAAACATTTAAAAAAAAATAATAATAAGGCAAAAGATTTATACGATCTGAAGAAAAACCAGAGCAATACCTCTTCTAGGTATATACCCAGAAGATGTTCCAACTGGTAATAAGGACACATGCTCC
>NC_034601.1:26705132-26730671 GCF_900095145.1 Mus pahari | reverse complement strand
GCCTAGTCAGCCATCATTGGGAAGAGAGGCCCCTTGGTCTTGCAAACTTTATATGCCCCATACAGGGGAAGCCAGGGCCAAGAAGTGGGAGAGGGTGGGCAGGGGAGCAGGGTGGGGGGAGGGTATATGGGACATTCAGGATAGCATTTGAAATGCAAATGAAGAAAATATCTAATAAAATAAGTTTTAAAAAAAGGTTTCTTTATCCTCAAGGCATAGAAAAGTTTATTCTTATGGTCTCATTTTTAACCCTTTGGTTCTTCCAGCCACTTAAATGTGATACTAGGAACAGAACAGTTGATTCTTTCTGTAATCATGTCTCAGTAAACTAGGCAATTTCTCCTACTTTATCTTATTCTTTTCTTTAAAGTCATATACTCTTCTCAAAGTAATCCAACAGAATTATTTTTATTAAAACAAAATGCCTCTTTAAAGAAATGAATTAAAAAAAAAAAGAAATGAATAAAAGTCTAACAAAGGGAAGGGAAAGGCAAAGAACTGCCTCGAGCACACACCACCTCACTGACCATTAACACTGAGGTGGGCAGGGCTGGGGTGGGAGAGCCTTGCCTCTGAAACAAGTTTATAAACAAAGATTATTTAAACATCTCACGAGGATTATGTTCAAAGTAAAAGGCAAGCACAAAAAAAAAAAGCCACTAAAAAAATAAGTCATCACTTTAAAAATAAACTATATTGAAAAAATAAACTATATTGAATTAAATTTTACTACATTAGAAAAAAAAGTAACAAAATCATAAGGTTAACTAAAAAGAACTTGGCAAGACTTACATCTGTTACCAACTGTAAATAAATAAATACGACAAAGAAAGCTGGACAGATGCCTTAAGCAGCAAAGATTTCAAGAAAAAAGACAAGTACTTGCAGAAACTAATCAAGTAAAAGAGGCAAGACCAGCCGGGCGTGGTGGCGCACACCTTTAATCCCGGCACTTGGGAGGCAGAGACAGGCGGATTTCTGAGTTCGAGGCCAGCCTGGTCTACAGAGTGAGTTCCAGGACAGCCAGGGCTACACAGAGAAACACCCTGTCTCAAAAAACCAAAAAAAAAAAAAAGAGGCAAGACCATGTTGTATGACATTTTTGTCAGAAAAAAAGATTGCCTACCCAGGAATTAGTATATAAGTACAATAAGTCAAGTCTTGTATAAAGCAAAACAACCTTATGATTTGCAAGTTATCATTCAATTTGTGATTAAACAGAAATGTCTTTTTGCATTTGTTTGAATTTGGGTCAGTGTGCTCCAAAGTCTTTTCAGTCACAAACATGACTGAAACAAGAGATCAAGTTAATGATCACCTAGCCAAGTGTCCCATCCAAGCACAGCAAGAATGAATGGATAATAGGGGAATGGATTTCCTATTGAGATACTCTCAAACAATTAAATCTCCAAACATTGCTCTGAACTGTCTGTCAGTATGTTTGAAACTATGTACACTTTCAGACTAATATCTGTCAAGTTGCTTGCTACAGAAACAGTAGTTTCTAATAACAGACTTCACAAGTTTGGCATAGCCATTTTACCCACTAAAAAAATAATCCAGAAGTTGATGGATATATCCCAATGCTTCAATTCAATCCATGAATGAGTATGAATTTCAAACATTACTTGAATATTTACCACAGGGATCCTATTCGTCCTCACACATTTTCCATACTAACCACATCTAACTTTTTATATTTAACTGTTCTCACTTTTCATTCGCTTGAGCCTTCAGCTCATGTCTAGACAGTAAAGAAAGAAACTAGGGCTGTATAGGTATCAGTATTTCACTTAGAAATGGTTCTAAAATCCTTTCCCTTCTTTGTTGGTGATCAAACCTAAGAGGCTTCATGCATGCCAGGCAAGTACTAAGCTATAACTTCTACTTTCCCTTATAATGTTGATGAAATTCAATACATTTGTACTGGCTAGTCTTACTTTACACACAAACTAGAGTTATCTGAAAGGAGGGAACCTCAATTGACAAAACACCTCCCTAGGAACCAGCTGTTGAGCATTTTCTTAATTAGCAGTGATGGGGAAAGGCACAGGCCATTGTGGGTGGTGCCACCCCTGAGTCCTGGGTTCTGTAATATAGCAGTCTGAGCAAACCAGTAAGAAGCAAGCCAGTAAGCAGCACCCCTCCACGGCATCTGCCTCCAGGTTCCTGCCCTGCTTGTCCTGATTTCCTTTGGTGATAAACAGCAATATGGAAGTGTAAGCCTATAAACAAACCCTTTCGTCCCCAACTTGATTTTTCGTCATGGTGTTTCATCATAGCAATAATAACCCTAACAAAGACAACACTGTTGACCATTCTTTACAGAAATCTATATGGAGATAAACTTTTACCTCACAACAGCTCATTTTTTTAAAGGTAATGAGTAGTCATTTCCACTGGTTATATTGTATCAGACATTGTAAAGTGATCTATAAAAGGGAAGGCTGCTGAGATGGCTCTGTGATTAAGAGTGCTTGCTGTTCTTACAGAGGACTGGAGTTCAGTTCCCAGCACCAACATGGTGGCTCACAACTACCCATAACTCCAGTTCCAAACCATTCTGACCTGCTCAGACACCAGGCATGTATGTGATACACACAATGATTTATAAGCAAACAATAGAAAACATAGTAAGTAAACATGAAAATCAGGTCCAGCAACAGGCCCAAAGTGGAATCTAGCTCAAGAGGAGGCCCCAAGACCTGACACTATTACTGAGGCTATGGAGCGCTCACAAAAAGGGACCTATCATGACTGCCTTCTGAAAGACCCAACAAGCAGCTGAAAGAGTAAGATGCAGATATTTGCACCCAACCAATGGACAGAAGCTGCTGACCCCTGTGGTTGATTTAAGGGAAAGCTGGAAGAAGCTGAGAAGGAGGGCAACCCTCAAGGAGGACCAGCAGTCTGAGTTAACCTGGACTCCCAAGATCTCTCAGACACTGATCACCAACCATACAGTATACACCAGCTGATATACACATATACAGCAGAGGACTGCTGGGTCTGAGTTCAGTCAGAGGTCTGGTGAGTCAGTTAGAGGTCTGGTGGGGTGGGGGTGGGGACATCCTTGTGGAGACAGGAGCAAGGTGAGGAGACAAGAGGATGTGGAACAGTTGGAGGGTGGACTGGAAGGGGAATAAAATCTGGAGTTTAAAATAAATATTTTTTTTAAAGACATGAAAAATCAATCTCTTAAACCTTAATGATTTTTTTTAAAAAACACAAGCCTTTTAATATAGGACTAAGATAATAAATAGGAAGACTGTAACTGGGGGTTGGAGAATTGGCTCAATAGGGGTTAGAAGCACTTACTGCTTTTGCAGAGGACACGGGTTCAATTCCCAGCACTCACATGGTGACTTATTACTATCTGTACATCAGCCCCAGCGAAGTGTATGCTCTCATCTGACCGGCTCAGACAACAGGCATGTATGTGTCTCACATACATACATAAAGGCAAAATGACCATACATGTAAAATAACCTAGAAAACCGTAACTGTCAAGGTTTATCATATGAGAATAGTTTATGTAAAAGAGAAGCATATGCCTCACATTCTAGAGGCTAGGAGGCCTAGATTCTAGGCATGGGCTCTGGTAAGGAACACTTGCTCCACTCTCACAGGCAGAGGGCAGACCTAAACTTTGGCATAAAGCTTCTTTTATAAGGACCACTTATGAGGAACAAGCCCTCGTGGCCTCCCCACTTCTGGGTAAGGGTTGAATCCAGGGCCTTGGGCATGCCAGGCAACTTATTTTGGAAGCAACACATGTATCTGAACCATAGCAGTAAGTACAGACATTTTTAAACTTCATTTGAAAGAGATCACAGGATGAACTCTCATTATAGCAAACAATGGATCAACTAAAGAGGATGGTAAATTATCCAAGAAAAAAGTAATGTTTAAAAAGAGAAAAAATAAGAATACATACACAGAGAAATGTGTAAGATTCTATCAGGGTTACTAAGAGAACTAACTATAGATCTAATGTTAAAAAGTCTGATACCCAAAGATAGACTTGTGAAAATTAGGTGGCTTAGGCTGGGCCAGTCATTTTCTTTTAGATTCCTTTTTTTTTTTTTTTTTTTCAGCTTTAAACTGTAGGAGAGGGATTATATGTGCTCAATCACACCACTCTCAAATGCTAGTTATGTAACAACATATTAAATAAAGAGAAAGTGAAAACTTGGACTCTTCATTCCCAGTGTGCTACATAGCTGCGCGCCCCCCTCCCCGGCTTATTACTCATCCAACAGAAGCTGATTCAGTTTCCCAGGCGCAGTCTAGTACTAACCAGAGGGACTAGAATCCAATGGAGAGACAAGCACTTTTAAATGACGAATGCTGCTCAGGCAGAATCCTCATTACAAAATGCTGCACCACCTCCAACTCTACTAGCAACAATACAACACAGCCAAAATAGAACATTACCAAATATAATGGTAAAGATAAGCTAATAAAACTCAAAGAAGTCAGCAGTTTTAACTACAGAAAAATGTAAAGGCCAATGCTGACTGGAAGGACTGCTAGTCCTCAGTGAGTTTTAATGCCAATCAACAGAGTCTCAAGCCAATCAACAGAATTCTTAACATACATAAGGGCTCAGAGCCACAATTATATTCTTTCTTTAGTCAAGAACACCAAGCAAAATCATTTTTAAAAATACAATGGCCATGTTAATTATACAAATGGAGTTTTCTAAGGTCTACCACCAAGACACTAATTTCCTAAAACAAGTATTTCAGACCTCAAACAAGTTAAAAACTTTAAACAGAATCAAGATTCTTGACACTTTTTAAGAATATTTTAATTCTATTCTCTATCTCATTGTTATTTCCAAAAATACCCATCTTAAAAAGAAAACTGATCACTGAATGACTTACGAAAACTTTCTCTTACCTCTACTGGAGGGCTAAGGCTGCTGGGCAGGGTTTCTGACGTCACGGCAGTGCTAGGAAGGCTGGCAATCTCCCAAGTACTCACAGGCTGAACTGGTTCACACTGCTTTGAATGATCCACACATTTTGGATTATCAAGTAAGGTCACTTCATAAAATTCTTGAATATCTATAGATGAAGAAAAATAAAATTACAAAAGCATTTACATCTACTAAGCTATGCAATGTTAAAACAGCATAATTCAAAGGCCACTTTAACTATTAGAAAAATAAGTCTAATTCTACCACATAATTCTTTTTCCCCTGAAGACAGGGTTTCTCTGTAACAGCTCTGGCTGCCCTGGAACATTTTGTATACCAGGCTGGTTTCAAACTCACAGAGATCCATCTGCCTATGCCCCTCAAGTGCCCCTCAAGTGCTAGGATCAAAGGTGTGTGCCACCAACCACAGCTCAACCATGTACTTTTGACAGGATTTCTCTGTATAGTCCTGGAACTCACTCTGTAGACCAGGCTGGCCTCGAACTCAGAAATTCGCCTGCCTCTGCCTCCCAAGTGCTGGGATAAAAGACATGCGCCATCACGCCCAGCCTTAACTTTTAACTTTTAACAGGTTATTTCCTCGTTTCATTATGTCACAATTACATCAAAACCTGCAAGGCAAGTCTTAGAAATTTTACTTCAAAAGTTTGCCTTTTTTTGAGAGACGGCTCAGTTAGGACTGCCCCCTGCTCTTGCAATGGCCCTCAGTTGGGTTCCAGCACCTATGCAAGGGAGGACACCATTGCCTGAATCTCCAGCTCCAGGGTATCATGGCCTCTTGTGGTCTCTGAAGGCACCTCCACATAACCCTATACACAATACACATTCATGTACGCGTTTCAAATGTAAACAGTGAAGGTGCCATGGGTGCTTAGCTGAGAAGCCACAGCCAGTGACAAATGGTGGAAGGGAGAGTGACAATTTTCTTTGAGGGTATTACAGTGACTGGTTATGTCACCCATGTTACCTCCAGTAGATGGACCATACCCATGCACATAAGGGTAGCCCTAATTAGACTCAATAGATCATTAAAAAACTGTATTGGAAATAAAGGTGGGAAGTAGGTATGGGAGAAGAGTCTAGGGGAACTGACTGGGAAATTATAGGGTAAATATGATCAAAATGCATTGTAAACATACATGTGTAAAATTTTCAAACAAATTATTTTTTAAAGTTCTGTGTTAAAATCATTTTATCAATTAACTACAAAAGATTACTAACCCTCTGATAACTTGTCTTATTGTGTGAACTGTGCAAGAATTGAGCACAATAAAGTGTCTAGCATGCTAGCATATAATATACTCTTAATAAATAGTGGTTAATGTCATTATTATAAATTGTTCAGATAAATCATTACTAATATTTTATATCTTTATCATCACTATTCAGATTGGAAATGTAAATCCTCATATGGTTTTAACTGTCCTTCTAACTAAAGTGAAACACATTTTTAAAACCAAAGAACTAGGACATTTCCAACTGTAATTGTATGTCCGCAAATCTAAGAGAAGTGAGAAATAATCACTTCAAAGTATGCAAAAAGTATGAAAGAAACCAAATGAAGAGCACAGAATAATTTAAAAGATAAAATTACTTTGCTCCCAGTTGGAGTCATATGAGCTTACTATATTAATAATAGTAGCAGTGGCTATTCACATAGCTCAGTAATGCTGAGTGATAATTACCTAATGTTTAGATTTCACACTGTGAGTTCTTGAGTCACCTACTGGTATAATTTAGAATTCTTTAGAGAGTGGGAACTGTTTAACAGCCAATATGGGCATTATCCAGAATAAATCATGAATAACTATAAATAACATTTAGAGTAACTTTTATTTCTTGTTAAATAAAAGTACCATTATACTCTTTGAAAACATATTTCCTTGGGCCAATGAGATAGTTCAGCAGGTAAGGGTGCTGGTCACCAAACCTGATAGCCTGAGGTCAATCCCATGACCTACAGAGTGGAGGGGAAGACTGACTCCCACAAGTTATCCTTAGGTTTCCACATTCAAACAGTGGCACTTGCATACCCATGCACAATTATAATAAATGAAATGTAATAAAAGTCTTTTGAAGCCCCAAAATTCACAAGACAGTAGGGACAAAGTAGTTCTGTTTGCAGTTTTAACAACCAGAAGGAAAAAAAATAAAAAGTAAAGTACTAATTTAAAATTAATGTTTGTACACTGAAGATGAAATCAACCCATCTCACCAGCTGTTAAAATTATTTCTGGGCTGGAGAGATGGCTCAATGGCTAAGATGGCTTTTGCAGAGGAGTGGGCTTTGGTTCCTGGTATATATTTAATATATTCTAGCTATATGTAATTATATGTAGTTTAGCTAGACTGACTTTTCTTTAAAATTCTGTGTGTGGTATATTTGCCTGCAAGTGTTTGCATATGCATGCAGTGCCCTTGGAGGCAAGAGGAGGGTGTCAGACCTCCTGGGTCTGGAGTTACAGTCTGTTGCAGATGGTGGAGATTGAACCTGGGTCCTCCAAAAGAGTGGCTGGTACTCTGAATGGCTGAGCCCTAGCCCCTCATACAGCCCTTCCTAATTTGTTCTATTTAAACTCCTGCAGCTGGAGGATAAAATATCAATCCTATTTTAGCTGTATCAGGATTTATACAAAATGAGCTGAGTTAACACCACTTAGAATGACTATTATAAAACAAAACAAAAAATTAAAAAGCAAGTACTAATAGGATATGAAGAAAAGTAGACCCTTTCTTTACTGCTCATGAACAAACGTGTAAAATGGTAAAACTGCTACTGAAAATGGAAGGAGTGGCTTCTGAAAATACTAAAACCCAGATTTACCATGTGATCCAGCAACCTCACTTCCTCGTATGCATACAGAGAAAAAAAAAGAGACTGAACCAGACTGAAAGATCTGTATACTAGTAGTCACTACAGCATAAGAGCCAAAAGGTGAAAAGGCAACTATCCTTCAAAACTGAATGAATAAAGTACAATATGTATGTACAAAGAAATACAATTTACCCTTAAAAGGGAATTAAGTCCTTAATACAGTCTATGTAGAAGGATTAATCTTGAAAATATCTTTAAAAAAGCCAGACATAAAAGGACAAATATTATATTCATTCCATTTGTATCAAGTATCCAGAATAGCAAATTCAGAGACAAAAAGTGAAATGCTCATGAGGAGTCTAGGCGAGAGGCCCTGTAAAACAGGCATGAGGTACTAGCTACGAGGGGTTTTGTTTGCTTACTTGTTGCTGGAAACATAATTATTGCTCAAAAAGAGAATTTCAATTTGTGTTGAAAATAATTAAGATGCTAAATTTTATATTATGTATACTTTACCACTAAGCAATAAATAACTAAAAAACAGAAGAGTTCTAGGATGAAGAATGTAAGAGCTTGATCACAAGAAGGCAGTCTATGAAATGCTACCTTATGGGCATGGCATGGCTGTGGTACACATGAACTCACAACAGCTGCCCGTGCACACACAGGGAGGACTTATACACAACTAGCCCATAAACAATCACAGATGGAGAAGGGACTCATGGGGCTCCACCTCAAGGAGCTAGTGGTCATAGAGGGCTGTTGGCAAAGAGGAAGTTACTGTCTTAAATTACCCATATTCTGGTGGAAAACTTCACACCCATACCCATGCCCTAAGGGTGGTGGGTCACAAGGCAAAACCAAACAGCCACCTGTAATTCCATCGCCAAGGGATCTGATGTCCTCTCTGGACTCTATGGGCATCAGGCATGCACATGAAGACAAAGACCCATACATGTAAAAACTAATAAAAATTAGTAAGAATATATATATTTTATACCCAACAACAAAAATGTCTTTGGAATGAGAAGACCTAAGGGGAAGGGTAGTACCTCAGTGATAGAGCACTTACCTAGCACATACAACGCCCTGGCTTTAGTGGTCTAGTGGAGTGTGGGGGTGTGGGGGTGGGTGGGCACATACACACACATCAGTAAACATTTTAATTTGTTATACAGTTATAAGTTATTTTAATAGAGTAAATTGCTGTTTTAAAACATGACTTTATCATGCGCACACATCTTTTTTAAAATTAGTATACTTAGATTCATGGAAAAATTGCATGGAAAGTAGCTCTACCCCCTCACCCCACATCCCCTGTTATTAATAGCTTATGTATCTTGCATTTATTAAAACAGACAAGCTATTAATTATCACTATCTAAAGATCATAGTTTACATTAGGATCACTTTGTGCTGTATACTGACTGACTTAAAATGTACATTTGTTGTTCTGACATATTAATCCATCAGTCTGATACCAAACAGAACAGTTTCATTGCCCTAATAATTCTGTGTGCCTCTACTCCCCAAATTCTGGAAACTACTGATCTTTTTGCTACCTCTATAGTTTTTAGAATCTTCCATATGAATTAAACTGGCATATCATTTGTATGAGCATTTCATAACAAAAAGCCCTAAATGCATACTCCCTTTTTTCACCAAGTAACTCTGTTTTAGGAATGTATCCCAAGGCAGTCTTTGGAGACTGTCTTCTTTCCCTTGACAATAAATGTTAAGTTTCCTGTCTTTTTATGGCTTGTCGGTTTTATCTTTTTATAGCTAATATTCCATATTGTATGGTTCTACCACACTTCGTTTATCAAGAACATTTTGACTCCTTCTAACTTTTACTGGTTATTAATAAAGCTCCTATAAATTATACGAGGGTGTTTTGTTTTGGCACCTTCTAAGCTACATCCCCAACACCTTGGTTTTATTGTGTGTTTTGTTTTGTTTTGTTTTGAGGAAGGAGTTTGGGGTCATGGTTTCCAAGGTGTTCAGTCCATGGTCATTTGGCTGTGTCTCTCGACCTGTTGTAGAACATCAATGGGCAGAGGAGGGTGTGGCAGAAACTGTTTACGTTATGGTGGATAGGAAGACAAGAACGGGGAGCTGTGGTTTTTATGGACATGTTTCAACTCTGGGTAAATGTACAGGAGTGTAAGTGACTGCTAGGTAATATGGTGTGAGTAATCTTTAAGAAACTGCCTGAGCAGAATTCTGATGTGGCCATGCTGTTCTGCACACCCATCAGCAGTGTATGTTACTCACATCCTTACCATCATTAAGTCTTATCAGTGCTTTGGATTTTAAGCATTTTGAAAGGCATGTGACACTATGTAGATTTTTGTTTGCTTGGTTTTGAACAGGATTCTGCTCTGTATCTCAGCCTGGTGTAAGCTGTTGCCACGTGGACTTGAACTTTTATTCCACTGACTCAGTTTAGACATTTTTATTGACTGTGCTCTATGGTATTTTATATTAGATATCATCCTATTTACTTGCTATTTCTGACTATTTTAGTGTGATATTTGCATCTTCTCACTTTTTGTGGCTTCTTTTCTTACTGTCAAATCTTACATGGTTTTCATGTAGTTGGGTACCAGTCCTTTATCAGATAAATGTTTTACAAATATTTTCTTACTGATTGTGACTTGTCAGTATTTTTCCCACCAAATAAAATACTTTCTCATAGATTAGCAATGTTCTCTATGTTGTGTTAAATTATTGCATAGTCTCAGGTCAGTGTCTAGACCTTCTATTTTGAGCCTAGGTTAGTACTACCTTAGTTCTTAGTTTGAGAAACGTTACATGTGTGTGAAGTGTTTCTGTTTAGGATGATGTATGTTACCCCAAATGGTAAAGTTCCTTGGCCTACTTGAAAATGCCCATCCTTCTGCTTCTTACTCCTTCCTCAGCTCTGGACCTTGAGGCTATTTATGGAATGCTATACTTCCAACTCATAAAGTAACAAAAGCAATGAAAATCTTTGCATGAAGACTTCTCAAATAAGTTAGTTGATTTTCATGGATTTTTTTTAACATTAACTGATTTGCTTATATGTAATATGTGTATGTGAGTACAGGTGCACATGAACCACAGGCACATGTGAGTCAATGGACAACTCTCAGGAGTCTGCGCTCCTCCTCTGTTCTGAGGACTGAACTCAGGACGTCAGGACTGTGCTTCAAGCATTTTTACCCACTGAGCCATCTTTCTGGCCTCTAGAATTGTTTTTTTTAAATAGATGTGAATGATTCTGAGGTCCTTAGGATTAACCCAATGTGTTTAAGTTTTAATCTCTTTCACGCACATGTTCAAGCTTTTAGTGACCTTCTGACTGATTCTTAGTTTAGCCTAAACTCAAGGCGAGCACTCTGAGACCATGAAGGAGGAGTAGGACTGCACAGTGATAAGACGGACCCCGCAGACTCCAGCAAGGCTCTCAACTGTGAGTCGCCTCAACAACCAGTTTCCTCTAAGACATATTTGGGCATTCCTGCGTTTTCTTCTATCGTTTTTCTGCTAATGAATCACCATTTTCACAGGAAAGTATTTTTCAGAGTAATGATAAAAATGCAATCAGTTATTCTATTTCTATTTGTTATGTGTATCTGGTGAGCTAACTGCGGCACCTTCAGGGAAGGCTGGAATCACTCTTGGTCTATGACGTACCAAGCACTTTTTACCACTGTAGTCACTTATTTTCTAAGTGAGCATCCAAATTAATGGTTACCTAGGTTTACTAAAGGACTTACTCACACTGTCATTAGAATTAGTGCTAATTTCTAATGACACTCTAGTGAGAAATACAATTTCTAAAGCATTAATTATCATTTTTTCTACAGTTATATACTGTTTTCACAGTGTGTATATAAAAGTATGAGCAGTCCTTATTGTTGACATTGGATATTGAAATATCCATATTAAATAATGAATAAATGAGAACTGAGAAAACAAAATCAACATGATCAATTTCCAAGTCGATCTGTTTATGGTGATGCACCCTTTACCTCTACTTGCTCAGACAACTTAGGTGACCTTCATACCGCTTTCAATGTTGCCTTCACAATTTGAAACATGTTCAGTAATAAAAGTTTATAACTAAGTTGTTATAGCATCTTAAACCACAGCCATCACACATTTCTTAATGCACCTTTTTAGTGCACGTGTGTATATCAATGTTGTACATAAATGAGTGTGCTGCTAGAGATTAAACAATACACACAAATTAAAGTGTTTTTTTAAAGTCTTGAATATAGATGAATACTTTCATAAATGCTGAAGACAGATTAAGATAATAATCTTGGGGATTATAGTATCAAGGACAGCCTTTCTAGGCATGATACCACAAACATAAAATACACATCTATACTGATAAATCTAACCAGAAATAAACATGAATTTTTAAAATCCAAGTTTACAAACGCACTACAAACCAGAGTAGTTATTTGTGATTTACATGCCAGACAGGGTTGATACACCTCGTGTTAATTTTATTTAAAAAAAAAAAAAAGAATGGGAGGAAATCTACTGACATGAACAGGGAATTCAGAATTCAGAAATTAAAATAAAAGATCAAATATCTCAGTATAATCAACCAATCAGGAGATAATACTGAAAGATACATAACACTCTACACTGTCTAAGTCAAACCAGTCATTCTTCTATATACTGTCTAAAATATTGCACTGATATAACATTAGTAAGAGTACTTTACAAATTATAAGGAAAGCCTTAAAATGTCTACCCTTTCACCTAGTAATTAACTTCTGGCAATTTACCCTATGAATATAATAGAGAATGCAAAACAGAATAAGTCCCACCTGCATGGGTAGATGTACACATCTGTATGCCTATGAATATGTTTACTAAATCATATAAAAACTTGAATTAAAAAGCCTAGTTCCTAGAAAGCTATTAACAGAAAAATCTATGTTATATAAACAGTCATTTAAGATGATAAAAAACTGACACTGAAATCTGCTGGCAAATTTTGGGAAAAGTAAAAACAATTAAGTATGGCACAGATAATTCACACATTTATACAAATTCAACTACAGTACCCCAATACACACAAAGCAGTTCTCCCTGCCAGCCCACCAAGTAAGTGGCTCTCACACACAAGATGAGGTGAAGAAGTCTGCTCCCTCTCAGTCTCAGAGCTGTGCACAGTGGGAACTTCTTGCTGTACCTCACTATGCAGGGTGTGCTTCTTCAGTTCTAAACAAGTCAATGACTCCATCTGGGATTCATCTAAAGTAACTGAAACATTATGCCACTAGAGAAAAAAAGTTATAGTCATGATGTATTAACTAGATGCATTTTTTTCAAGGTTTTCTTTGATTATTTCTGTCTCAGTTTGAGTGTGTGTGTGTGTGTGTGTGTGTATGTCTGTGTATGTTTGAGTGTGTGCATCAGAATGTAATTATGTACACATGAATGAAGACAGAAGTATAGGTATTTGTGAGCACCTGATATAGATGTTGGGAACTTGACCAAGTTCTTGGCAATGGCAGCAGGTGCTCTTAGCCTCTGACATCTCTCCAGCCTGTCCTTCCATGCCAACTTTAATCAGTTCTCACATAGAAGGCAGCTTTCCTGTTTTGTTTGTGTAAGGTGTTTTACAAAATCGAAGTACTTGTACAGAATCAGAGAATAACATTTACTTGTATTTTACAGAAACTAAGGTTGTCTAACCTTAAATATTTTAGGTAGAACTCGTACTAGCCTTATGATAGATTCCATTTTGGAGGGCTACAGGGAATAAGTCTAGAGAGTAGGATGACAGTGAAATACAACCTGAAGTTGCAGAAGGAAAATCATCTATCACTTCATCTGACAGCTGAAGATACTCAGCATAGTCTCAAGTCAAGGTACACTATAAAAGCCACTTGGATTCCCAAAGAAAATACCCTACAAAATTTCAGGATTATAACAAATTTACATTTCACACACTGGAAACAGGGTAGATGTCAAAGTGGTACATAAAAACAAGTTATCTCCATTCTTCAGACATCATTTGACTAACATGAATATTCCTTTTAAGTGGTGTATGGCTGGTAGTCACAAGGTGGACCTGAAGTACCACCTTATGCAAAAAAATCAACAGTGCTAAAGAAATGAGACACATCATAAAAACGCCAAGAGAAAGCTTGAGAAGGGCACCCCTGAGCTAAACCTAAGACAGTCTACACATCAAAATCTCTAGGATGGTAAAAATGAAACTAATGAAAGAAACAAAACTCTGCAAAGTTCATGGCACACAGACAGAAAGGGCTTCTGATTACAAAAACATACCAAGTGTTGACTGGGAAACACAGAGGAATGTTACTATTAGGTAACTATCACTTTTCAATAACCACAGTAACAAGTACTTCAAACAAGAACCATTTATGATTTTGCTCAAGAGTAATATATGTAAATAGTCCACATATGCTTGTAAGGAAAAAGCTACTAGAAAGAGAAATAAGACGACATATAATCAGGTCATCAGAATTAATGTTACCAAGGAAGGGAAGATGACACTGTATACTTCTGGATATACAGAATCCTAAGCCAAGAATAGAAAATATGAATGTAATTACAAACATCTGATAAACCCCAAATGAAAAATATTATATAAAAACGTAAGAGCAGGAGATAGCTCAGCAGTTAGGAGCACTGGCTGCTCTTCCAGAGGACCCAGGTTCAGTTCCCAGGACCCATATGGCAGCTCCAGGAATGTAATGCCTTCTTCTGGCCTCCATGGGCACTACATGCATGTAATATATATATATATATATACCATGTAATATATATATGCATGTAATATATATATATATATACCACTACAAGTAAAGATTAAAAAAAAAAAAAAACTCTTAATTCCAATCTAAACCATAGCTTATGCTTTCCTGTTCTACTACCATACATACTTAAAACTACAAGCTAGTAACAGGTTAAAGTTTAACCTCAGTTACAGTGAGAGAACCACAATTTTGATTTTACCTACAGAGAGTGCTAAGTTCTCAAATCCTGGTTATAAAAATCAACTTATTATCAACATTTTCCTTGAAAATGATACTTTAAAAATAAACTTAAAAACCACCACCCCTGCAGACCAGCATGTCTTAAACTTATTATGCTTATTGCATTTAATGTAATGACAGTGAACATAATGATAAAGAATATTTTAATTAATGAAGTAGAAGTTCTGGATTCAAATTAGAATTCAATTTTATACTACACAAGTTAGTATCTGAGGGTTCTTGGGTAAAACTAGTTATTTCTTAGTGCCTCAGACATCTAATATATAAAATGGTATAATCATCGCGTTGTTAAATATACCTCACAGGACTGAGGACTAAGTGAAATATTGAAAATGTAGCCATTATTACTTTTGATACCATCCTCAGCAATACAATTTGGCTAGGAAAAACAAAGCTTCAATGAGAAAGAATCAAACAATCTAAACATACTTTGTTTTCCACAGACATAAAAATGATGAAGGGGAAGACAGAAAGGAGCTCAAAATCATTAAAGTCAACCTGAGATAACATCTCACTCGTACATGGATGTCCATCATCACAAACACAAGAGGTAGCCAACAGTGGCAGGAATAAAAAAGAAAGCATGCTCCACTACTAGAGGGAATTTAGATCTGTGAAGCAATTATGAAAAACTATTAATTTCCCAAAGACATTAATAATAGAACTACCAGACCACCCAGGAACCCCTGATGTAACTGGGAAGAGATACAACCAAAGGAGATAAAATCCCCAGCTTGTAAAGATATCTACATGCCATGTTCACTGCAGCACACTCATAATACATAAGACAGGGAAACAATCGAAAGGTCTGTAATGGCCCAGAAGCTTTAAAGATGTGCTGTGTGTACACATACATACACATTCATACAAATTCATTAACAACATGAATGGACCTAGAGATACTGTGCTAACTAAAATAAGCTAGACACATAAAAACACTGCCTGGCTTCCCCTGGATGTGGAATGCTTAAGGAAGAATGAAAAGTTTACATATGGTGAGCATCAATCTGTAGGTGAGGGAGACCCAGGAAAAGAGGTTAAAATAAATGGGATATAGGGATCTAATGTTCAACATTAAGACTAAAGCTAATAAAACTGAATGGTATTAGGGATCTTTGTCAAATTAAGCAGATTTTAGCTGCTTTTGACAAAAGATGAAAGTATGCAAGATACGCTAACTGCCTCACTATAGTCCTATTTACTATTTATCTATGAATCTCATAACATCATTTTGTAAACCTCAAATATACATGTTAAAATCTAACTCATCAATAAAGTTCACTACAGCCTCTCCACGTGGTTACTCTGGCCCTGATCTGTGTAGCTCCTAACCTTGGCCAAGGTTTCTTTTTACAGTGGGCAGTAGTTAAGGCAGAGGTTCATATCTGACCTAAGTGCTCAGGATAAGTGTGAATGCTCAGACCCAAACAGGACATCACTATCAACAAGTCCTTTCCACCAAGGCTCAAGGAACACTGTACAAGATGAGGTAGAAAGGAGGAGAGTGGGAGCTCTGAACATGGCCACTGCCCTCATGACCCCTCAGAAGCTGGGGCTGCCTGCACAGGATCTAGCCAGTAGAAATCCCAGTATGGATAGCTGAGGAGTTCAAGATCCCACAACCTGCTGAAAAAGCTACTGGCAGGGCATGGCTGCTGGGGAAGAGAGAATCATGTTCTTCATGTATGTGGCCACTGGGATGTTGCCCCTGCACATAAGCAGTACTAACTGGACTCAGTGAATTATTAAAACAAAAAATCAACATGAAGTTGGGATACTCCAGGGGCAGTTGCAGGGGAAGGGAATATGAACTGTAGATATTTTTAAAAATAAAAATAAGTAAGAAATAAAAAAATGAGAACTGTAGCCCAATGGTAGAGTGCTTATTTAGCATGGGTTTAATCTCCAGTATGCCTTCCTTTAAATAAAATTAAAGTTTTCTATTTATTGCAGATAAAAAAAAAATACCAATAAAATAAAAACATGCAAATCACATGACTAAATTTACCCTACGATTTAAAGACAGATCTTGAAACCAGAATCCTGTCTACAAGGAAAGCAAAGTGCTAAGAAATAGCTACGAGGGCAGACTTGGTGTGAAACAGCCAGACTCCCAGGGTCACTCTGATTGAATCCCAGACACCATAAAATCTGAGTATCTGGGTTCTGATGTAATCAAATTATGTTGAGTCTATCTAACCCCCAAGCTTTCAAATGTAATACTGGGTATGGGAATATAAAATGTATTACATTTTCAAAGATGTTCTGAATGAATGGCAAAAGGATACTACTTTCTATTTATACAAAAAGGATCACCAGATATGTTTGGGACTAATTCTAAACAAATGTGCAAATAATGTGTTTTGTTGATATAATTTTAAATATTTGATTCTAAAGAAAAAACTTAGCTGAAGCCAGGCATGGTGGCACATACATTTAATCCCACCTAGAAGACAGGTAGATCTCTATGAGTTTGAGGCCAGCCTAGTCTATATAGGGAGTACCAGGCCAATCAAGGTTACATAGTGAGACCTTGTCTTAAGGAAGGAAGGAAGGACAGATGGACGAACAAACGAACTTAGCTGAAACGAAAACCTGACTGCTTTTCAAGATTTTTCAAAGTTTTGAATTATTATTCAACAGTACTACTCAAGTACTAGAACATTTTCTACATCTTATTGAGAATATTGTCAATTATAAGTTGCACCACTATTTTATGTGCCAGCAAAATAATAACACAAATGGACTTTAAACCCACAACCAAACAACCAATTCATAACAGCAAAACAAGTCAGATGTGATTGCTCATATCTGAACTGCAGCACTCAGGAGCCTGTCTGACTACACAGAAGAGAAAGCGGGGCAGGGAATGGGAGATAGATAGAGCATGTATAAGATACCACCCACTTTCAGACATATTATAAAATATTAAAACAGGGTCGATCCAATGAGATAGTTCAGGATTTAAAAGCACTTGCCACCAACCCTGATGATCTGAGTTCATTCCCAGATCCTCCATGATAGGAGAAGAAAATGAACTCCTAAAAGTTTTTCTCTAATCAACACAAGCACATGTGTGCTCACACACATAAGTGTACACATTCTCACTGTCTCTCAATATAATAAAAATAAAATCTTAAATCTTACAGAACAGAGACAATGTAGTGAGTCCTTTCAAATAACCCCAAAGTATCAGAAAGCTAATGCATATATCAACTAAGGGCAAGGACTTAACATTTCCATACCACCAAACCCTACAGACTCATATAAACTTTAATTTCATGAAAAGAGTCAGTACTAACTTATTTCAAAGAATCAATAAATAATAATAATGAAATTACACTCAGTGTATAACATGCCTCCCTGCTACAAACAGGTAATTCACTAAAACCTAAAAAAACTGAATTCCAAACGATAGTCAAGAACCTAACTGGCAAATGACTTTCTGTTAGCTCTGGCCACTGAGATAGGTATTCCCTTTAAATCTAGATATTCAGATTCACGTGCACCAGCTTAGAAAACAAAAAGTGGAAAAGCACTCAGTCCACAATTTTTCAGTATAAACTTGGACAAAATGGACTGGTTTTTTAACATAGGACAATTTACCACCTAAAAAGCACATTGCAAAACTATTTCAAAAACAATGGTAAAGATGTAAAGAACAAAATTTTAACAGCTGAAAAAATTTCTGAATGAAAAACAAACATGAGAAATAATTTGTGGTGTTGGGTTTTTTTTGTTGTTGTATTTTGAGATGAGGTCTATGTAGCTCAGACTCTTCTTAAACACACTATTCAGCCAGGTTGGCCTGGAATTCTTGATCCTCCTGCCTCAGCTTCGAGTGCTAAAGTGATAGTATGTGCCAAGAATGAATGTATTAGTACAGTACTATCATCTGTGTACACATACATACACATTCATACAAATCATCAACTCAGTTATAACGCATAAAACCCAAATGTGTCTATTTCAACATGCCTAATGTTGGTACTTCTGTCCCACTAAATCTGATACTACTTAACTATAAATACTAAAAGACAAGTAAGTCCAACTAACAAAGGAAATCCATAACTAACAAATTCATAAAGAGAGATAAAATTCTCTAGTACAAACTGAAATAGAAGATTATCAAAATTTAACTATGCATATTAACGAACATTGAAAACAGGCAAGAATAATATGTAACAATTGCCTCAAAACATAGCAAGTCCAACATGAAAAGGGTCGATTCTATTTACTTAGTTTTCTTAAGTTACAGCTTTCCCATACAGTAAGACTACAGTCTGTAAGTACCTGTGTATGTATGTAAGTGAGGACATAAAAGTCACACCGGGTTTTTTTTTCCTAACATGTCTCTATTAAATGAAATTTCTAGGTTTAATGTTGATCTAGGAAACTACATAACTAAAATATTATTTTTCTCTTCCTTATATGCTGGTTTGGTTTTTTTTTTTTTTTTTTCTCTCCAAGGAACCAATCAGGTGATCTATTTGGACCTTAAATTTCATGGCTTGGGAAACGAATGCAAAAGTGTCCACTCTAACATTATCAAAACACTGACAATCTCTGAGGATGGGTGACGCTGACAGCTCATCATCTTCCACCCTTAATGCATGTCTTTAAGTCTGTAGTAGCACTAAATTCTAAAACATTGTATGGTCTATTAAGTCTGTAAGAGACTAGAACTCAATCAAGAGCATCCAATATAGCAGTAAGCTATCTGACAGGCCACACACTGACAACAGTGTTCAAATCACATACCAATACTCTGTCAACACACACATTGTTAGGCCTATCTGCTGGGGAGTTACTGAGAAAATGAACTTAAGTGAGAAAGCATAGGTCTTATTTGAACATGTTAGACAGTCAATACCTAATTTTTTAAAAATCTTATTATTAAACCTAGAAGCAATAAGTCACCTGATTCAGTAGTTTGCAAACTTTTAAAATACATGACAAAAGGGGTCAGAGACAGACCACCTTGTTTAATATATTGGGGAGGATGTGAAAAACAAAAATTTCATTTTTAAAAGAAACTATTTACTTTACAAGTCTTAAAAGTCCACTGTTTGATTTCCCACCCACAGTCTATAGTTACTACAATAGCCTGAACTGGCTGAATGAGTTCTCTGACATTTAATCACTAACAGTGTCAAGAACTAAATTCACGACTTCGGACTGTCTGTCCAACTCTAAAACAACGAACTATCACATACTTAAGATGCAGGTAAGAACAAGACTGTCACAATACTAGAATAAGGTAATTAAACAGCATCACCTCTGAGATCATTTTCCAGCCTAAAACTCATATTCCACAAATGCCAAATGTAACAGAGGTGATGTCAGAGAGTCAAACGCTCTCAAGCATGCAGCAGAACCTTCAAATACTTCCAAGGATTCCAGAGAAACACAAGCCAACTACAAAAACACCAACACTAGTTCAGTTGTTACAACTGGTGTCCCTAAAACATTTCTACAGCTTGTCCATCTTCCAACTGCTAACTCTAAGACATGAAACGGTGTTCTCAAAGTGCACAGAAATCACCAGACCAGGAAGTTTTTCTGGTAATTAAACATTTTTATAAACTACAGTGGCATGACTGCAAAATATAAACTCACTAGAGATGTCCTAAGTTAATGACAAGCACATTGTCTTTCAAATTCCAAGTTTAACATAACAGGGAAGCATCCTGCACTCTTCACTCATCATACAGTGGTCATGAGTAGAAAAGTTTTAACTCCCACCTATTAAAGCCTGAAAGAGGTTGCTCTGAAATATGTTAATAACCCGCTCTATGGAACTTCTGAGCTGTCTGTCTTCAGTTTGGCTTAGTTTCGATCGATATTCTTCCAACAGATGCAATGCTCTCTGGGTATCTGAAAAGACAAATACGGTGAAAATTTCATGTATGTATTAAGGCTCTGTGTGTATCTGCATATATATTTACACGGAAGTGCTACATGCTACCTCTACAAGACATCTAGAAGATCCCCAGAGCCTCCAAGGCAAAGGCTGCCATCACTACATCCATATTCCATTCCCTACTAAGACAAATATTTTAAAGGCTTTGTATCACAGTAGAAAAAGGAGAAAGTGAGTAGTCTGTGTTAGCTGTGGACTGACAGCTTCCAAGACTAAAAGACCATCTAACTAAACTGATAGCAACTTGGTTTTTAGAATGCCTAACAGACAAGAACAAGTTATCTACAATTTGTTCCTATAACCAAAACATGTTTATAAACATTAATTCCTAGTTGCTCACAAAATACTGTTGATATGAATGATAAAGTGAAATACTGAAGCAACGAAGTTTTGAAAAAGACATGGTAGGGGGAAGATTGCTTCTGTAATCCCTACTGATGTGAAGAAGGTGGGTGCAGCCAACTAGGTGTTTCTACCTTCTGAAATGATGCGAAGCTGGGATACCATAAGGAATAAGGGCAAGAGCCTGCTGATTCATTAAAGTCACCCAAACCTTTTAAAAACAGTAACCACAACACTGATGTATGTTACAGCAAGTGACAGCCACAAAACAGTCCCAAAATAAATTCTCACCTTGCTTCCGGACCGGCATTTTTCTCCAGAATCAGGAAGAAGGCACACACCTTTACAAACACACAACAGGAAGGAAAACTTGAACTAATGCAATGAACTGAATCGTGGATCCATTCGTTGCCCCCGCCCCACCCCACCCCACCCCACCCCCTGCCCCAAACTCTCGACTAGGAAAAACTCCAACCTTGGTGGAACTGCCCACCTTCCAAAGTTTTCCCAAGTGGAAAAAAAAAGCAGAAGCCTCAAACCCCGAGGAGTGTCAGCCAAGGCAGAAAGCGGGTTCTCGGGGGTGGGGGGTCGCTGTGTCCCCTACGGTTTAAGATCAGACCCAAGCCGGCTGCGGTAGGTGCCTCCAGCCAGAGCTTCCCCCTCCGCAAAGAGCACCTGAAGAGGAGAAGCGGGGCCGCCACCGCCACCGCCACTGCCACCGCGGCGTGCTTGCCACGCTCCCCACCTGCTGCCGCGGGCCGGCCCGTGCCCTGCCGCGCAGCGCCTAGCCGAGCGCCGGGGCTGCTCCCCCGGCCCGCCCGGGCCCCCTCCTCTCGCTTGCCTGGTTCCTCGTTCGCCTCCTCCCGGCGGCGACTCCAGCAGGGGCCGGAGCGGACAGCCGCCGCTCACCGCGCCGCTCATGCACCCCCCTCCGCGGCCTCCACACCTGCGGCTCCGCCGCAAAGTTCCCGCGAGCGGCGAACGCGGGCGCCCCGGCTGCGCTCCGGCCGGACTCGGGAGCAGCTTCCCCGGCCGGCCCCGCTCCACGTACCCCGCCCCGCCCCGACTCGAGCTCAGCTGAGGGGGTGAGGGGACGGGGGAGGAGCTCCCCCTTCGGCGGCCGCACCCCCCGCGCCGCTCTCTCCGCCTCTCCTCGGCCGCCGCCGCTCGCCCGCTCGCCGCGGCCCGCGGCCCCCGCTGGTCCGCTCGCCTCCGGGCCGCCCCACCCCCGGAACCTCGCCTCCTTCCGCACCCCCAGTCGCTCTCCCCCTAAACTTTCCGCCAAGATGGCGGCCCCAGAGCTGGCCTGCCGCGCGCCCACGTGACTGCTTTCCCCGACGCTCTCAGCCAATGAGAAGTGAGGAGGCGGCTCGCTCCGAGCCCGGGGCTCCGGGCGCTGCTACCTAGGGGTTGGGAAAGGGAGGGGGGCCGGGAGGAGGGCGGGGAGGGGGCTGGGGTACTGGAAGGAGGACCCTTCCACATCCACTGGGAAGCGCCTTGCGGAGAGGAGCTCCGGTGGAAGCGGCTCTAAGGACAAAGGAGTTGACACGCGCTCTACAGGTGGCCCGAAGTGGCTTTGGGACAGCCAGCCTGCACGTCGCCCTAGCCCACCTCGGGTGGCCTGCGGTTCTGAACTAGCGCGCCGGACTCGAGTTGCTGGAGACTTTGAAGAGAGAAGTGACCTCACCTGAGCTAGATCCCAAGAAACGAGCAAGACACCCCTTAACCTCACTGAACACGTGCTGGCCAACTTCAAGAAAGGACGAGTGCCTGGCACGCCCGGGGTGGATCCCCAACAGGGAAAAAAGGGATTTGTGCGGACTGTGCCCCGTCACCCGCGTTCAGGGGCGGAGGAAGACGGGACTTAGGAGGGGAAGGGGTAGTCTACGTCTTCCACTTTTTGCTGGTTTGTAAATTATTCGTTTGTCAAAAAAAAAAAAAAAAAAAAAGTTTTGATGAGTTTCTTTGAGGACCGGATGTAAAACGGAGAGATTAGTTTGCTAAGCGTTTGACGGTTTCGGAGGATTTTTAGGTCTAAGTGGTTAACTCCTAGTATGAGCCGTTTAAGCAAGTGAAAAGTTCAGTCGTTAATAATTCATTCATTCATGCCAGCATTCATTTGTACGTTCATGAATGTGTCCCCGCCCAGTGATGCTCCCAGGAGTTACCCATCTTATCGCGGTCCCTTTAAGAAACTCACCTGTCTACCCCAGCGGTCCTGGCACAGGACTTTAATCCCAGAAAAGACTAAGGCTAATCTTTGTGAGTTCGAAGCCAACCTGGTTTTCAGTGAGTTCCAGAACAGCTAGGACTACACAGAGAAGAGACCCTGTCTCAGGTGAAAAACAGCAAGCAAGCCTCTAGCCGCCGGCCCTCACACCTAGTTTACATTTCAAGCACCCCATAGCCCAGCAAACAGTCCCAAGGGACCCTTGCTCTAGAGCTGAGCCGGATGGGGAAAGTTCTCCACGTCACTGACCAACTCTTCGAGCTGCTTTTGAGCAACAGGAACTTCTCTGCTCCATAGTCCAGGAGAATTTTTCCAAAGTCGTCAGAAGTTCTTGAGGCAGAACCAGAAATGCAGAGATCTGTGTGTGTCAAACCATAAGGCTGGATCCTGCTTGGGGATGATTCGCTTGGTTAAGGTTCTTGCCTCTGAGCCTGATGACCTGAATTCCATCCCTGGGACCCACATGGTGGAAGGAGAGAGCCTCCTATTTGTCCTTTGACCTCCATGCACATACATTTAAAATCAATCCATCAGTACATGTGTTTTAACTAAAGGGAGAGGAAGACGAGGGTTTTTTTTTTATTATTATTATTAAACCTGACAGGCCTTTTCCGTGTCCTTGACAATGGAAAAGTCAGAGAAGAACCTTGCACGATAACCATAACTCAGGTATGCTGATGACTGGGTTTCACTTTTGGCTTGTACCTTAGAATCCTAACTTGTGAGAACCTTAGGACTTTAGAGCTCACGTAGATCTACCTACTTTCAATTGGAGGTAGAGAACCAGGTCCAGAAAGTGAAAGAAAACGTTCCCTGTGATATATAAGCGGATCAGTGGCCACAGCGCACAACTCGGCTCTCCTAGCTCCAACCATGGGTGCTTTTTGCTGTGAGTTCGAACAAGCATGTTGGCAGCAGACTTTTTTGATTTGTCGCATTAGGCATGCTGGGATCTTGATCAACAGTAAAAGCCACATTGCATAGAGGAAGTCCGACCAGAGAGCACACAAGGATGGCTCCTGAAAGAAGAGGATCTTAACAGATGAGTGGACGTTATTTAACAGTGAAAATGTCTCATGACTTTGTATTGTTGTCAAGGCTTCATTGCTACACTGCCAACGCAATGGCTCCAATAAGGAGCCATTCTGAACCACCATTTCTCTGGTTCGCATGGAACCATTTTAAGAATAGGCTTTCTTAGAAGTCGGGATGCAGGGAAGTTTGTCCTCTCCTTAATTTCACTCTAACCATATATGTTCAATTGCTAGGAAAGGGAATGGGGGTAGAAATAGCAAGAGCCCAACTGTGCCTTCGAGGACCCAGAGCCCCACAGCAAATGAATGAGATTCAGTGAGCTCTTGCCAGGGGACCCTGAGGACTAAAATCGAAATTTGTGTTGGTCCTCAATGGCATCCTAATCCTCCCCCCCAAACAAATAGAGGCAGTGATTACAGGCATATTAATATATATATATATATATTTATATATATATTAGATATGGATATAGATATCACAATGTCCAAAAACAGCAATTAAAAACAGGAAAGAACCTAGCATTTGTTTTTCCTTGAAAGGCTAGAACAGGTCCAGGTAGAATATGAGGGGACTTTACTTCATTTCTGTCCCTCTGCATTAGTTTCTTAGTGCTATATAATAAGTTCCTTGAATCTAGGGGCCCCTTAGCTGGCTGGCTCTGGTGTACGATTTCAAGAAATTGCAGTCAACTGAAGGCTTTAATTGAGGCTAAGGAGGTTCTGGGAGGCTGTCAGGGTTGAGAAAGGGTCTCACTATATAACCCTGGCTGGCCTGGGACTTATGAAGACCAAGCTGGCTTCCAAATTGTTGAACTGCTTCAGGTCCTCCCCTCCAGAGCACTGGGATTACAGGTGTATACCCCCAGACACTGTCACGAGGCTCTGTCAGCACGGCTACTTCACATGGCTGTTGGCAGGAAGCCTCAGTTTCTCACAGTGAAAAACTTCACCTCACTGCTTGAGTATCCTGACACCACAGTGACTGACTTCCCCAGAAGAAGTGACCCAAGAAGGCAAGGCAGAGACCAGAGTGTTTCTCATGCCCTAGTCGCAGAAGAAACATTGTCTTGGTACATTCTAGTTACTTAAAACTAGCTCATTTATAAACAAGAGTTTTCTCACGGAACTGGGGGAGGCAACACATAGGAACCCATTCTGCTAAATCATTAAATCAGCCTTCCTAATGCTGGGACTCTTTAATACAGCGCCCCCCCCCC
>NC_034601.1:26681775-26704855 GCF_900095145.1 Mus pahari | reverse complement strand
CCTTCCTAATGCTGGGACCCTTTAATACAGCGCCCCCCCCCCCACTAAATCATTAAATCAGCCTTCCTAATGCTGGGACCCTTTAATACAGCCCCCCCCCGCTAAATCATTAAATCCACCTTCCTAATGCTGGGACCCTTTAATACAGCCCCTCATGTTGTGGTGATCCCCAATCAAAATTATTTTCATTGCTACTTCATAACTATAATTTTGCTACTGTTATAAACTGTAACGCAAATATCTATATTTCCTGATGGTCTTAGATGACCCACAGATTGAGAATTGCTGCTCTAAATGATGTCTTTTATTCCTGCATCTTCGTGAAAAGGGAGACAAACAGACTCCCTTCAGCCTCTTTAATGGGGGCAGAAACCCCATTTATAAGGGCTGACTTAATATCTCCTTCCAAGAGCAGGTAGTCAAGGGCATGAGTACAGGAAGAAGACATATCAGGAACCATGGTGGAAGCAGGCTCCATATCACAGCAGGCAGAGCAATGGGTGTCCGTCTTTTTCCAGGTACCTTTTATTTTCACAAACTTCCCTACATTTTTGCCCTTAAGTGCATATGGCTCGCTATATAACCTCAGACTTTTCCAACCTCCTTATTTAAAAAAAATACACATATAAATGTGTACCCACAAACCTTAAATAGGAGAAGAGAATAGAGGTTAAATCCGACCACAAATTTTTCAAGTTAACTTTTCCTTTGTATCGTTTAAAAGCCTCAGGAGTCAAAAGACCGCAAAGAAAGACGAAACTTTCCCATTCTGCTCCTGAGATGGCAGAGATCTGATCTCAAAGAATATTTATCCACTTCAGGTTCAAACCTTCTTTCCCAGCCATCCTCCTACCCTGGCTAACTTTGCAGCTCTGCGTCTAGCTTTTCCTTCCTGGCCCCTAAACCGCACCCTCTCTGCAGCAAGAAGAACAGATGCTGCCAGACTCTATGGCAGTGTTAGCCCTCAGGCCGGCAGAGTAGCAGTACACTGCCAAGACAACCACAAAAGAAAAGGATGCGATGATGTCAAAAGGGCTTAGGGCAGCTTGGGTTGTAAGAGGAACAGGGTAAAGAACAGTGAAAGTGGCCAGAGAGTGCTGCTAGCACACTATACCAGAGATGCAAGCGCCATGTCTGTACCTTTCCATAGTGTTAGAATTGATTGAAGAATAGTAAATCCGCAAGGATCAGCCGTTTCGATGGCAGCCAGTTGTCACTGAAGAGTAGCTGGCTAAAGTGATGTTGTAGCTTCTTTTATTTCAATCTTAGCTATTACTATTCTCGATATCTCCTAGCACAGAGTAAATATATCTGCCTGTCTACATGCATATATGTAGGCTACAGAATGTATACAAGTTAAAGAGACTACAGTTGAGATCAAAAGGTTTCAGAAGTGGGCTGGGGTGGAATCGGTATGATAAGATAATGAACTAGTTCCAGGAGGGAGGCACTGGTTTGGGAGCAAAGCTGCAAAGTTCAGTCGCTAGGTACTATAGTCTGGAGCAGGAAGTCAGAAGTCAGGTCCAAACGGGCAAACAGATGGTCTGGCAAGCAGTCCAGGAGTCTGCACAGGCAGCAGAGAGCTGAACTGAGCCAAAGCTCCAGGAGCCAAGGAGACCTGGCTCCTCCTCCTTCCTCCCTCTTCACCACCCTCACTACCCCCCTTCCTTGACACACACACACACACATACACACACACACAGGTCGATTCGGGGCCATGCCATTGAAGGGTTAGATATCCATTACTTTATGGGGGATGATAGGGAAGTTAAAACTTTCCTTGGCCTGGCATGTCTGATAAGTCCTTGAGCCTGGTTTCCCTGGTAAAGTTTTAAAATGCCCATATGACCCTACAGTCTCAGATTATTCCAATCCAATCGATAGGCTGGTTCTCTATTCCTTTCTGCTCTAAGGAAGAGATCACTTAACAGTCTGTGATGGCTGGGTGGTGGTGACAGATGGTGCCGTTTCTGGGTCCACACAGGGCTTCAATGATCCTTCTATTCAAAATGGAGCTGGGCATGGTGTTGCACACCTATAATCCCAGCGTGCAGAGGCAGGTGTGAGGCCAGCTAGGGCTAAACATTGAGACCCTGTTAAAAACAAACAAACAAAAAACTCCCCCCAAAAGAATAGTCTCTTTGTATGAAAAAAAAAAAAGTGTTTCATACAATATACCGTAACTGTAACTGAGGGTGGAGTGTAGCCCATCTCAGCAGACAATAGGACGGCCATGACAGCCCAGGAAGGCAAATCTTGGCAGCACACTTTAAGAGTGATTTAGAAAACCAGGGTCTAGGAAAAAGAGTGTAACCAGAGCAGTTGCACCTCTGAAACCTTATTTCATGGAAAACAAATTCTTCAGTCTAAGGCCATTTCACTGGGGAAAGAGAAAGCCACCAGAGTTTGCCTTCAGTCTTTAAGCAGGATTATTCTACCTGCCCAGGGGACAGAAATTCAAACAGTGGGTGGAAGATATACAGATACTGCAAGCTCTTCCTTAATGTGGTTGGTCTAAAGTTCCAAAATTCCAAAAGCTGGTGGGACTTTCCCATGAGAAAGATGCTGAATGCGGTCAGCAGGGCCTCCTTGATAAAAAGTTTGAGGCAGGACAGAAGACTGAACGTCTGTGGCCACAGCTCTGAGTTGTTGCAACTTCAGTCCCGGCTCAATACCAAAAAATGCTATTAGAACCATCTTATCTACCTCTAGAATCCAGTCTACCCAGTTCAGATGATATCAACTCTGGCCTCACTCTCATGGATAATGTTCTGATTTCACTTCCCCCCCACCCCCTGTGAGGAAATGTTCTGACAAAAAGAAAAAAACTTAGATCCCGTAAGGAGTAATTACTGGGTTTTCAATTTCAGGGAGGTCAAGGCAGGAGATTGAAGGAGCTAGTCACATCCAGTCAAGAGCTGAGAGTGAGCACCTGCTTGTTATTTTTGTTAGCACTCAGCATGTTCTCTACCCTTAAGAAATCAGAGATCTCCACCCGGGCAAGGTACCACCCAGGGTGGGCTGGGTCTTCCCTCAACAATGAACTTAATCAAGACAAGTCTCTCACAGATGTTACTATAGGCCAACCCGATAGCAACAATCCCTTGCTGAGAATCGTTTCTCAGGTGATTCTAGATTGTATCAAGTTGATGATTAAAAACAACCATCAAAGAGAAGTCTCAGAATAAAAACTACACACTGAAACCATTTTAAATTCCCTTTAAAGTGTAGACTGTTACTTCTCTTCAGTAGGCAATCAGACACTGATTTCAAGTTTTACAAACACAGGCTCACCAAACTTCTATATACAGTTATACACCCTTGGACTCTATATTAGCCTGTACCTGGGACAGCACTCTATATTGTGTTAAAAAGTGAACTTATTTTAGTCATTCAGCAACCTAAGAGATTTTCTGTTTCGGTCTCCCACTTTGCAGAGGAGAGTACTAAAGACGAAAGATTACCTTAGGGCAGCATAGCCAGTTAAGGCTGCAACTGAGCAGTGTGTTGTTTTCCCTTGTCTACATTTCCTCGATTCTATTGGACCTCTCCATAAGTTAAAAGCAAAACCAAAAAGTGTATCTATAGGTAGGAGGACTAGGATACAAAAACTAAAGAGGGACAGAGATGGATAGAAAGGGAGAAACTAAAAGGGGTGGGGAAAATAGAAAGAGACCGAGAGACTTAGGTAAAATAAAACACAGCACGAGGCAGAGGCAGGGGCAGGGGCAGGGGCAGGGGCAGGGGCAGGGGCAGGGGCAGGGGCAGGGGCAGAGGCAAAGAGGCAAAGAGGTAGAGGCAATAGATTTCTGAGTTTGAGACCAGTGTGACCTATACAATGAGACTCTTCTAAAGCAAGCAAGCAAACAAACAAACACAGGTAATAGGCTAGTCTGTTGTGTATTTACAATACATCTCAACATTTATAAACAATCTCAACAGTGGAGACAATTTTAATGGAACAGGAAATAGAACCATTGACTCTTGCCTCAAAGAAATAGGTTATAGACTGTGACTAAATGAGTTATGGTTTGGGTGTTGTTTGACTGATTGATTGATTGATTTTTTTTTTCCTATGCAAAGGTGTATCTTTAAAATATCTTTGAAAGCCGGGCCTGGTGGCGCAGGCCTTTAATCCCAGCACTCGGGAGGCAGAGGCAGGCGGATTTCTGAGTTCNTGAGTTCCAGGACAGCCAGGGCTACACAGAGAAACCCTGTCTCGAAAAACCAAAAAAATAAAATAAAATAAAATAAATAAAATAAATAAAAAAAATAAAATATCTTTGGTCTTGATAGGTGGTTCAGTGCTCTAAGAGCACTGGGTGCTTTTCTGAGGCCCCAGGTTCATTTCCCAGCATCCACACCAGGACTGGACAATTGCAGCTCCAGTTCCAGGGACCCAGCAATCTCCGTGGGCACCAGACACACAAATGGTAAACAGGCACACTGTCGGCCAAAGTATCTCTACGCACTTTTCCAAGGTACAAAGAAGCAAGTACCCTGCAGCATCCTTCTTCTTCTTTTCCCCTGATAGGCATCCCGTTGAGAGGCTTCCTAGACACATGAGATGTTCAACTTGATGGAGCCCTCAGATAGCACCTGGTACCATCCTTTGTTTGACAGACAGCCCATGTAAATCCGGGAGGGCTCCCAGCCAGCATCTCATACAGTTACAAAGGACTTTCTTAGAGAGCAGAAAGTTCTAGCCTCGAAGGGTAATCGACCTTGTGCTACAGAGAAGAGTATGTTTTCTAACGATACATCTCTAAGTCTAGGCAAGTTGGACTTCAGCTTTTAAAGAACTCTTCATATTGAAGGAACCATCGGATCTCATATTGAAGCCCTCAGGATCCACGAAAATCTCTTTACTCTGGAAGACCTCCTCACCCCACCCTGTTCTTCCAGGGAGGCTCTGCTTAAGACTCAGCAATCAGATTATATATATATATATATATATATATATATATATATATATATATATATATATATATATTCAGAGAATGCAGACTTAATTGAAATGTGAAGAAATGTTATTAGAATGCTATGATTTGATTTGTATTCTGTTTCCAGGGCCTAACGGAACTCAGATAAGCCAAAAGAAGTTAGAAGATTTTTCATAATGGGCTGTGGACTGAGTCATGTGACTGGTCACCTTTGACATGGAAGACTTCCAGAGCTTTTTGAAAAACAGCTTTCTGTGGCAGTCTTTCATCTGGGGGAAGTGGCACTCACTAGAGCTATAATTTTCTTGGTTTTCATTTTGAATAACCTTAAATTCCTTTATTATTCCCTGTCATTTTACACTCACAAGGACGGGAAAGACAACAAATCATTTAAATGTTACTTTATCTATTTAAACTTCCTTCAAATGTATACTCATTTCTTTCCAAGATAGTTTTACCAACTGAGATATTTGTGGTTAAAATAACCTCTACTTTTTATAAATAAATCAGTCTACAGTTGAAAAAAAAATTTCCAGAAATGCTCTTAAAAAATCCTGAAAAAACTTCCCAAGATGGATATCATTCCAGATCACAAATTACCCCACAAATAAAGCCAAGACCCAGGGGACTGAGGCAATATGGTGTGAATAGCTATAAATCAACAATGTTTTAAAGGGGCATTACAAATTACTCATGGAGGTGAACAAAATAAGAATTAGGAAGAAAAAAAATATTTAATAAGAAAACCTCGATCCAGCAAGATGGCTCATTAGATAAAGGTGCTTGCCCCCAAGTCTGATTCCATCCCCCAAACCCACAAGGTGGAAGGAGAAAACTGACTCCCCACCCTCACACCCCCTTCAAGTTGTCTCCTAACCAGCACATCTGTGTTGTAGAACAAGTGAAGTCCTTCTCCACCCTGAACTGTTATCAATCAATCAATCAATAGAGAAAAATATTTTAAGGAAGGAAAGAAATATTGTCATTCAGAGGGTCCTGAGTTTAAAGCAAGCAACACAAAGGCATCTCTCTGTTCTTTTGTCTTTCTCTCAGACATCATTCCCCAAATATTAGAACAAAAGAAAAGATCGTTCCTCCGGCCTCAGTGAAGATATGAGTATTTAACTCTAATAAGATGCAAAGTCAATGAAATATTGGTAAATCTATGTGTCGGGGGGGAGGGGAGTCGAAAGAATAAAAAATGCAGCTCCAAAAAAAAGCAGTAGAGAAGAATTAACACAGAGAGAGAGAGAGAGAGAGAGAGAGAGAGAGAGAGAGAGAGAGAGAGAGGTATTTCTCTCATCTTATAATGAAGTTACAAAAATATCCCCCAACTGCATTTAAATACTTCTATGCTACTGAGTATAGCTTGGCCTAATTAACTTATTATTAAACATGCCTAAAATGCTTATAGTAGACTAGAGTGGGCAAAATAATTCAACACAAGGCTTACCTTATAGTAAAGGGTTGAATGTCTCATAATGTATTGAATTACCCACCTACAGAAAATAACAAGAACATAAAACACTATGGGATATTAGTTTTCTCCTCTTTATGGCATGGCTGAGTAGAAGATCCAACGTTACAATTAAGTACTGTAGGAATATTACTGAGCTAGAGGGGAAAAAAATCAAAATTCAGAATACACATGCTACCTTTATCATCATCATCATTGTAAAATTGACAAATCATTAAATCATAAATTTGCTGAGTGCTACACACACCTTGTGTGATAAATATAGAGTGGTCTCTTCTATTTATTCTGAGTACTTTTGTGAAGATTTAAAATATTCCTCAATTAAAAGTTTAATCCCAGAAAAAGTTAGATTGTCTTGAAGACATACGGAGTTGACAACTCTGAATTCCAAGGAAGACTTTGGGGTATGGTACCCTGAGAGCTGAAAGCCAGGAAATGGGGAACTATCTGGATCAAGCGAAGCCAGATGCCCAGGTCCCCACTGACGTAGGGGATGCCTTCCTCCAGGTCTCCACAAAACAGACATTTTACCTCATTCTGATCTCAGAACCTATGTAGAGCCAGACACAGTCGGATTAGCACATGTCTGTTATCCCAGTGTCTCTCCTGGAGAGATGGCAGGCAGAGAAACAAAAAGTCCATGGAAGCTCTCAAGCAAGTGACCTAATATAATACAGTAGCAAAGGAGTGAGGGAAGCTAAGACTCCACAACCCCACACACAACATATCATAAACATATACACATAGAGATTAAAATAAAACCTATTAAGAAACACCTATATGTACCAATAAAAACCATTTCTCACATACCCATTAAAAATAGATTTCTTTTTCTTCTTTTTTTTTTTTTTTCTTTTTAAATTTTAAGACACGATGGATATATAGCCCAGGCTGGCATTGAACTTGCAGCCCTCCTGGGTTGACCCCCCACACACACACTCTTACCCCAAGTCCTGGAATTACAAATAATATATACCATATTCATCTTCTCATGGATTTTAATAAGTTGGTAAGTCCCTCTGAAGGCTCGCCATTTTAAGGTGTTCATATGGATTTGGATAAGGAGGCCATGTGAAAGCTGGCTGATTTATATGACTGATTATGCACATGGGCACTGACTAAACCAAATATGCCAACGGGATTCTGACCTACAACCTTTCTCTGCAGCAACCAGCCTGGGAAGAGTAACCTCCTCTTCTGCAGCTGTTGGCCTTGGAGAATCAGTGCTTACACCATGACTACCAGTTTTCCTAACCTATGCCCTTGCTTCTAACTCAAGGCCACAGAAAACTAAATGTTTCCCCCAAATCCCACTTCTAGCCACCCCCCCTCCAGCTTCGTCATGTGAACACCACCAATGAGAGCATACCAGAGGATCTCTTCGCTCTTTCCTTCCCTTCTTTTGTGTTATAAGGCTTCCATATTCTTAGCCAGCTTTACAGTCTCAAGGGACAGCAGCTCTGCCCCTTGCTAGCACAGTGTCTGCGTAATAATAGCCTTGACCTGTTCTTATTCAGGCCCACTGCTTGTTTCAATAATGGCATTGAAAACTTCCTTAAAAGGGCAATCATGAAAATTATAACGGGAAAAAAAATAAACTGCTTAGTCAGCTATTTCAACAAACAGCTCATTCATCAGGTCCCTAGTTTAACTGGTATAGATTATGCATCAGTTATAAGCCAGACACTAGAATAAATTACACCTCTGGAGGACAAATGAATCTAAGAAGAAAGCCAGGAAACCACAGAGCTGATGCCTTGGGGGTGTGGCGGTTCGAATCTTGAATCTGTGCTTATTCTGACTACAACGTGCAAAGGAGTGACTTCAAATTTCTTTAAAGTTCCCTTGTTTGCATGTGAGCGAAGACATCCTCGAGATGGACATAATGTGCCCCAAAGAAATCCTACTAACGGGCAGAGGAGGTGGCTCAGCAGCGAAGACCATTGACTGCTCTTCCAGAGCACCCAGGTTTGACTCATGCTGCCTCCAAGGAGGCTCGCCATTGTCAGCTACTCCAGATCCAGATAATCAGATGCTATCGTCTGGCCTTTCTGAGGACCAGATATGCAGGCAGAGCACAGACACATGTGCAGACAAAACACCCTTACACATAAAATAGTTTTTCAAAAGGATTACTACTAATCCTTGGAAGCTTGTGACTCTATTTTTAGAACCGTAATAAAAAAAATATTGTATGCCACAGACAGGCCTCACTTTGGGTCCCCGATCTGCATGGAACTGGGTCTCTTGGTTGCAGGCGAGCGAGGATTCCGCGGTGGAGTGACAGACAGTCCAACACAAGAGAGGGTGTAAAACTGAATGTGTTGATCAAAGTGAGCATCATATCTTTAATACAGATCAAACAAGAAAAGCGGGGCAGGATACATTTGCAGATACAGTGACACAAAACAAAGGACAAAAGACCACCGGGTGGGACCAGGCAGCTTGAGGAGGAAGCCAGGTGCAAGGCTAGTCAATAGTTAAACTCCACTGTCAGGGGTCCCCAGTAAATCCTTGATTATGCTGTTTCTTTGGGTCTAGCAGAAGAACCTGTTTTGGGGGGGTTCTGCTAATGCAATACCGCAACCCCCCTACTTCCTAGGCCTTGGTAAGCTTTGCCCTGAGCTTGGCTCTGTTCTTTGTGATGCTTAATCAGTTTCACCTGTCTTTACTAGAAGTGAATTAGAGTGTTAATGAATGGGTTAATGAAGGTTACCTTCTTGCTGAATTCCTGAGTTCCTGGCTTTAAGGAATTTTCAGGACTTTGGAACACTGGCTTTAAGGAATTTTTAGGACTTTGGAACACTAGTGGAAACTTCACCTATGGTAAAAATTCAATCTTTAAAGGCATTAATAATATTGAAAGAGAGCATACACCATACTAGCATGCGGATAGGGTTCGTGTATATAGATTATTGGAAATGCCAGGACTCCAGGAGGCTGAGTCTCCTTGAGACTCTTTTTCCTCAGGACTCGTCCAGGTTTCAGGCCTGTTGAGAGCCACCACTGAAGTAGGCGTGGCAATTGTATATATAGTTTCTTGTCTAGGATGATTCTCTGTTTTATATTTAATTTATTGACTCATGGCACGAAGTTTTCATTAATAAAGTTGGCAAACAAAGCTCCTGGAAATCTTGCTCCAGGGAATGCTGTTCTGGGTAAGTTTTCTTCTTCTTCTTCTTCTTCTTCTTCTTCTTCTTCTTCTTCTTCTTCTTCTTCTTCTTCTTCTTCTTCTTCTTCTTCTTCTTCTCCTTCTTCTTCTTCTTCTTCTTTTTTACTAAAAATGACATTTTCATTAGCACTGCTAATGAACTGTGCTTATTTCTTTGGGGAGTGATGATTTATTAAAAGAATTAAATGTTCAGAAAAATACCAAAATAATTACATCTATTCATTTTGAATATGATCACAGTGTTTGCAAAAGAAAAATTAGTGACTATTCCCTGCAGTTGCAGTGGCTTTTAAACACTGCATAATTCTAGAGAGTGCCACCGGGGAAGATTGCACCAGTGCTCATTAGGTGGATAATGTCATTATAATAGCTTTACTCTGAGACATAAACCAGTTAAATGAAGCCCCGAAACTGAAAGGCAGAAGCTGTTTGGTGAATCATTCTTGTTCTATGGTGGCTCTATATCGACCCAGAATACAGCTCAGGGCTTAATTTGATGAATCTTCCAAGGAAATACTGCAGAAGGAGGGATGGGAGGGGGCAGTAGTCCTGTAATTGGTCTCTAGGCTTCGTGATCTCTGGCTTGTACACAGCTCTGCAAGCTAACTGTGTACAAGCCAGGAGAGACTACAAATGCACACATAATAAGCCTTCAGGAAGACCTCCCTGGCTCTGTGCTTGTGACTCTTCTTGCCATTGTGACCTTTGGAGCTTGAGTGTGACTGGGGCTGTTCTGCTTCAAAGTGCTGGGGAGTTCAGATGAGGTCAAGGGCAAGACCAGGCCAGGCTGACTCCAGGGTTAGCCTTATTTGAGTGTCCTTTTTAGACTGTGCTAAAGGAACGTCAGGAACATAGGCAGCTTGCTGGAGGTTGACAAATCAGTTCTCCAAAGCAGAAGCAACTGACACAGAAAGGAAAATTGAACTGTGGGTCAGCTCTAGCCCTGAGCACAGACTCTCGTGATAAGCCTTACAGGTTTAGTCATGGAGAAGCCTGTGTAGCAGAGACAAGGGTGACGCCACTGGGAGACAGGTCTTCTTGCCTGAAGGAAGCTCCTTCAAAATTTTTCACTCCGGGGCTGAGGGGATGCTGAGGTGGTTGATGGCTTAGCCACTGAGGTGTTGGAAGCCAAGTCTGAAAGCCTGGGACTCGCCAAAAACAAAACAAAATAAAACAAAACGCTTTAACTCCCACAAATTGCCCTCTGACCTCCACACTCAGGACTGTGGCACATGATGGCTCCCACAGTAAATAAATGTAAAGGTTAAAAAAAAAAATGAATAAATCAATTCATGACTCTAGACTCGTTGCCTGTTTTCTGGAGAGGTGATCAGGACAGGGATGCCAAAGACTTGGCAGCCCACTCTAGTGCTGGCAGCAGAAGGGAGCTGAGGACTGCTTCCGAACCAAGGACCTGCCTCCTGGCAGGATGTGGTGGAGATGCTGCTGACAAAGGGTGGTGCCTTTGGTGGTTCTAGAAGTTCGGGATGAAGGTGGACAATGACCGCAGCTCAGTTCTCCATGAGAAAGGTGGCTCACCTACAAGCAAGGGAATGAGCATGTCAGGGACAAGAAAGCCCTTATTCTTCTGTCTGCTCAGTCCAGGCTGTTCACAGATGGATGTGGAGTGAAGATGGCCCAGCACTTACCTGCAGGAAGTCAATAGAAACCATTGGTCTAAAGAAGAAAAGTGGATGAAGAGGCTGGTAGGGTTGCCCATAATCCAGCACGCCGAGTTCTCTGCTTTTCGAGATGTGAGGTCTGGAAGCCCCATGGTCATCTCTCAGAAGCTGTGCTCAGCATCTCCCGCCCCGCCCCCCACCCAAGTGTCCGGTGGAAGCGATGCGTGCATAGCTAATCAGAGGCTGGAATTCAGCCTCCACTCTGCTCTCCTTTCTTTCTGACCCTGGAGTTCCTGGGACTGATCCTTGTCAATCCTATTTCTCTCCCTTTTCACTGCCACCCTCTCCCGTGTCTTCAGAATGACCCTCCTTTCATGAGTTGTATTCAGGTCTGTGAGACAGCCCCCTTCTTGAAAAACCTTGAAGTTCACAGCATACTTTGTTCTCAGAGTACTTAAAACCTTGACAACAGGCTATTTGCAGAGCTAACCACCAGACAAGTGTTAGATGCCAGAAAGAAGGCCTAATTGAGTAGGAGACTGGAAAGGTTGATGGCCCAGGGCTGAATGGAGGAAAAGAGGGAAGGAGGGGCCGAAGGACTTCCTATGCCAGCTGCTGCCCCTGACAGTCCAGCTCTCTCCCCACATCTCAGTAGACTAACATGAGAAATACTGTCTGGACTAATAAAGAAAAGATCAACATGGCTACCAAAGCATTCCTTAAAAAAAAGAATCCATCTGATAGAGTGAGCCCAGCATCACTTTGTATATAATAACATTGGGGGAGGGGGGCTAGTTTATATGCTCAGTGAAGACACATTGAAAAACAGAAATACACTCCGAGGTGAAAAAAAATCAACCCAGATCACACAACTTAAAGATAACTGCCAACCAACTAACATTTGTTGAAGATATTTCTAGTATTTTCCATGCATATACATTTTTTCATACAAAAAAAATAGTAGCATACATGTTATTTTATAGACTTTTTCTTTCTTAGGTAATTTACATTTACTTTTTAATCTCTGAAAAGGCTTAGCCTACGACAGGATATTTCTGTTCAGCTATGATTTAATAACCATCTCAAATGGGGGAAGCGTCTATATTGTTGTGTTTTATAAAAAAGAAAGAGCCAGGATATGTTTGATAGAGGTGTGGTAAGGTGAGGTGGGAGGGGGCGCCTCCGAGGGCCCATGCTGAGGCATCCCCTCCCCCTGAGGGACCAGCCATACAAGATAGTATGGAGTAGAGTTTATTTAGGGCATGGGGAGGGGAATTGAGGGGGTAGAGATAGAGAAAGGTATGGGGGGGGGGAGTGAGCACTAGGAACAGAGAGAGTAAGAGAGTAAGAGGGAGAGAGGGGGCAATCAGCCCCTTTTATACTGAGTCAGGCCTACCTGGCTGCTGCTGTCAGGTAACTGTGGGGCAGAGCCTAGAAGGAATACTAATATATATGAAATACTACCATTTTAATACTTAATCTTTAAACTGTACAAGTTCAGATTGTGACTGCTCCAAGGTATGGTTGAGGGGGAGGTTTATTTGTTTGTTGTTGGTTGGTTTTGTTTTTTGTTTTTTTGTTTTTGTTTTTGTTGGAGTCAGGGTTCTCTGTGGAACTTGCTCTGTAGACTATGTTGGTCTCGAACTCAGAACTCAGAGATCCACCTGCCCCTGCCTCTGCCTCCAGAGGGTTAAGATTACAGGCATGGGCTACCACCACCCAGCTAGGGAAACATTTTTATTATGGATATGAGGGAGAGACCAGCCAGGGGTGTGTGGAGTAGTCTGAGCAGAGAGGGACAAAGTAATTAACTGAACTTGGCTAGCAGATTGAACCTGGCCATGGGGGAGCAAGAGAGGAAAATAATGAAAGTGGGCAAAGGAGAGGAAGAGGGGGTGCCGAGACAGGGAGAGAAAAGAGCTGTAATAGCAGTATGAGGGAATGAGAAGGTGTGGGGGGTGTGGGGGGTGGGTAGGAGAGAAGAAACCTGTGAGCTGGAGAAGTTTGGGTTAGCGTCGGGGTGAAAGAGCTGATAAGAGCCTCAGTACTTGTCCTGAGCAAGCCAGGAGGCCATCATGCGTTAAGGTATGTTAATAGGCACCACATATAGCCATTTGTCCCAGTTTTCTTTTGGACCTGACATAGCCACAAACTGCATTATACCCCGCAAGTTCCAAAGAGTCACAGCATCCTTTAGGTAACAGGGCCAGCAGTGACAATGTACAGATCCTACAGTCTCTAAATTTTAATTGTTTTTCCGAGACTGGGTTTCTCCCTGTAGCTCTGGCTGTCTTGGAACTCCCTCTGTAGATGAGGCTGGCCTCGAATTCAGATCTGCCACCTCCTGAGTGCTAGTATTAAAGGCGTATGCCACTACTGCCCAACTAAGAAAATAATTCTTATACCAAAATTCCTATTCAGAAGAGAAAAGTCGCCAAAGCAAGCGAAATGAGTGTGATGGGCCATTTATCAACTTGATTGGTTTAAGAAGCACCTAAAGCGCCCTCTGTGGTAGAGCAAGACCTCTAGTCTCAGCATTCCAGAAGCAGAGAGGCAAATTTCCATGAGTTCCAGCCAGCTAGAGATATATGAGACCCAGTCTCAAAAATAGGAAAAAAGAAAGACCCCAGTTGTTAGTGAGGCACAGCTTTGAATAAGCCTGCATGTGAAGGTATCTCTAGAGAGAATTATTTGGCAGGAAAGGGACCTGCCATTGCTGTAGGTGGCACCATCCCATGAACGAGGGTCCCAGACTGAGTAACAGGAAGGGTAAAAGCTAGAGAACACCTCTGTTCTTCCTGACTGCAGACACAAGGGGACCAGCAGCCTTCTGCTTCTGCAGGCAGCTTCCTGCTCCAACCGCCCAGACTTCCCTGACAAGATGCTGTGTCATCCAAGTCTAAACCAATAAGCTCTTTCTCCCTTAACATCTCAAGGACAGGCACTTGCCAATAAGTGTTTATGACACACACGCGCGCACACACACACACACACACACACACACACATACACACACACACTAAACAAACTGGAAGGAAAAGGTTACATCTGGGAGAGAGTTCTTAAAAGCTGTGATGTCATAAAGAGCTTCTTGCCAGGTTTTTGGTTACAGTGAAAGCTAAATTCATTCACATGATGCATGACTAGATCTTGCCTCTTAAATTGTCAGTTAATGTGAGTGCTTCTCAAATGATCTTCCCCAGTCAACTGGAAGAGTTCTCTCCAATCTGTATGTAAGATACACTTAACTTACATTTTCTTACATGTGCCTTTTAGAAGTAGCTTGCCCCAGGTCCCAAAGCTGATAAGCAGGTACTTCTGATCCCAAGTTCATTGCTTTTCAAATCACCTGTGATTCATTTACTAGTCCTTGAGATGTTATCATAATGAATAAGCATGGTATGGACTTTTCCAAGATTTAAAAACTTTTTTTTTTTTTTTTTTGAGACAAAGTCTCTTGTAGCCCAAGCTTGCTTTGGACTCCTGTCTCTACCCACAGAGTGATGAAATTATTACAGGCACCTGTCAATAAACTTTATGACTCTCCCACCATCCTCAAAAAATTGGAAAGAAGAGGTTACACTTGGGAGAAAGTACTTGAAAGCTGTGATGTAATAAGAAGACATTTTGTGGGCAACACACAAAGCATAAAATAAAAATCGCATCCCCCTTTGCCCATAGAGCTGTGTGATACCTGCCATTGTGCTGGTGCACAGTTGTGTCTAACACAGTGGGCTCTTGGGCCTGCCTTCTAGATTTGAGTCTTGGCTCAGCCGTGCTATGATCTGAGCGGGCTTACCTCCATGTATCCCCACCCCTTAAGTAACTAAAAGGAGAACAATAGCTGCTGTTCAAAGGATGGCTGTGAAGACTGGAGGGAGAATGTCAGTAAAGCACTTAATCTTTTGTTCATCAGACACTAACCCCTGACGCGTAATTATTCTTATTACTTAATGCTCAGAACCTAGATAACCCTGTCTTATCCAGGGAGGAGGGGACACGAGGGTGCTAAGTAGGACAAAAGGTACAGTGCCCTGCTCTGATCTGCCAGAGGATTAGAAGGATAATTAGAAGGGCTTCTCTAGCAGGCTGCATGCTCCTATCTCCCACTTCAAAATGGTTCCAGTCTGCAGTTATTTCTTCTGTTGCCGGTGGATTATTTAGACACTCTGTAGCTTAATTTTTAAAATGATTGATGTTTTCTGCACACCTTTGTTTATTACTTTCTCATCTAATTCTGTTGCGGTGAGAAACAGTTGGTGAATGTTCAGTGTACTTTTTTTTTTTTTAATGTGAAGTTTGTTGTATGGGGAAACATCACTCTGAAAGCAGCAATAAATCACATTTGATAACTGTAGTTCTTTCTGCAAGCTTATTGTTTTTCTGTTTATATGTTCTATTGGTTATTGGAAGAGAATTTTATACACATTTACCTTTCTGTTTTGTTGGCATTCTTTTTCTTGGTTCCATTTATAGTTTTGTCTGTTTCTGTTGCTATTGTTTGCTTGCTGGTGTTTAGGAAAGTCAGATGGCCAAGTACAGTGACATTTGGCTGGGGCTGGAGTCTCAGAAGCCTGACAACCCTACATTCTCCTACAAAAGCTTGAGTGGTTGTCCTTGCCAGGAGTGTGGCTACAGCTCCAACCTCTGCCCTCAAACACTGTATCGTCAGTTAAAGCAGACAGATGAGCCGTGTCTGGGGGAAGGGAAAGTTGCCCTCTTAGAAGGGCGTCAGAGCTTCTGAGGGACGTGTGTGTGTGTGTGTGTGTGTGTGTGTGTGTGTGTGTGTGTGTAGATGGGAAAGGATGAGGGATACCTGCCTAGGAGTCAGAGCAGCCAAATCAATCCCAGAGATGGGGGGGGGTGACAGATGTTTCAGTCAATCTGTCTGCAAATGCTTAAAGGTGCTGTCATTAGCTACCCATGCATCCAGAATTGTAAATCTTGCTGGATTAATTGGTTTGTGCTATGAAGTGTCTCCCTCCCCCTTTTAACTGATGATATGCTTTGTCTTGGAATCTCTTTGATTTGATATTAATGTTTACTCCTCTGGTTTCTTATACCAAGTATGGATGGGGCTGGAGAGATGGTTTCGTTGTTTAGAGCATGCTGATCTTGCAGAGGACCTGGGTTCAATTCCCAGCATCTACAAGGTGACTCTGCCATTTGTAATCCTAACTTCATGGAACATGACATCCTTTTCTGCCTCCAAGGGCACCAGGCAATCGTGTCATTCACAGGCATATATGTAGATAATAAAACAAAAAACATTCATACACACAAAATTAAACAAATCTAAAAAGAAAACAATTTAAGAGCCAAATATGGTGCTATATCGCTCTGCTGCTGTTGGACAAATTTGTTATTTAAAAACTGTTAAGACTGTGTGTGTGTATAAGAGAGAGAAAGAGAGAACATGTGTCTGTGCATGTGCACATGTGTGTGTGTGTAAGAGAGAGAGAACATGTGTCTGTGCATGTGCACATGCATGTGTGTGTGAGAGAGAGAGAACATGTGTCTGTGCATGTGCACATGTATGTGTGTGTGTGAGAGAGAGAACATGTGTCTGTGCATGTGCACATGTATGTGTGTGCGTGTGTATGAGACAGAGAACATGTGGATGCTGGGAACTGAACTCAGGCCCCCCTGAGAGAGCAGCAAGTGCTTTTTTTCCTTTTCCTCTTTGAGATAGGGTCTTGATAGGTAGCTTTGCCTGGCCTGGAACTTGCTCTGTAGACCAGGCTGGCCTCTGGAACTCAGAGATCTTCCTGTCTCTGCATCCTGAGAGCTGAGCTTAATGGTATGCATCACTAAGCCCAGCTGCAACCTTAAGTGCTGAGCCATCTCTTCAGCCCCCTGTCACTAGATATTTAAACCATGTCTGTTGTGGTTGTTGATTATGGAAAGTATTTGGATGTTAATTTTTATCCTTATCCATTGTGACAATTTTACTTTTTTAATCTGGATCTTAATTTAATATAATTGCTACAATAGCTCCACATGAATCTACCACTTTATTGATTTTTGCCTGTTTGTTTCTCTTATTTGTTCTTTCCCTACCCTCTCTTTCCCTGGCCTCTTTTAAAATGACTGAGAAATACTTCTCGTTCATTCTCTCTTCACCATCTCCTGGCCGGCTATGATTCTGCACTTGTAATTTAGTGGTTGTCTTAGGGCTTGCAAGATGTGTTCTTTACATATTGCTGCCTTCTCACGACACTGTAACACATCAACGACAGCATAACAACTTCACCAGGATGTCTCCTGTCCCCTCTCTGATCCTTTGCACAAATGCCATACATTTTACTTTTGCATATATTGTAAGATCCATAATATGCCACGATTACTTTTGCGCTAAACAGTCAACTTTAATTTAAATAAATTAAAATTTGAAAATGTCTTCTATATTTAAGGGATTTTATTTGTCATTTTTAGAACTCTATATTCTGTCTACAAACTTAATTCTCTATCTGGTTCACTTTCCCTCAGCTTGATGAAATCCTGGTGATGATGATGTCTCTTGGCTTTTGTTTATTTGGAAAAAAAATGTTTTGTTTTTTTTTTTACTCTTCACTTTTTGTAGGAAATTTTTTTTATTCTACTATCTCACTTAAAAATTAATTTACCCCCCTGGCAATGGGCAGAGAGACACCTTGTTGGTGGTGGTTGTGTTCTTCTATCAGTCAGGGGCAGAGCTGATGGCAGTCCTTTGTTCATCCTATCCTGATGCCTGGCTTGGTGGGCAAAGCTGTCTTATGCCTAGGACTCATAAAAATCATATCAAATCAAATCCAGGCAGTACAGTACAGGAAGAGGAAGACAGAGACCTGCTGACCGCTATGCCACCCACAGACCTGCTTTCCTTTCTATGTCACAGGAGGGCAATAGACACCTGCTTGTCACCACACCATGCAATGCAGCACAGTGTGGATGGAGGATGTTACCCAGGGGCCTGCCGCAGGAGCCACCGCCATGTGCAGAGGATGTGGTGGTCAGATGGAAGAGAAGGAGAAGTGGAGCAGCTTGAGATGTATGAAGAGAGATGGAACTGGAGACTCAAGGGTAGAGAGGAGTAGCCTGTTGTGAGTGGCCAGTCCTGCCACCTGGGGCCATGGTGAGGTCCCAGCCCAAGCTGCTGCTGAGGGCCAAGTCTGAGTCCCTGGCTACGTAGTGGCCAGGGTCAGTGTTGATTTCAGTGGCTCATATTACCACTAGAGAACATGCGGATGTCCCTTGGGGACCACAAGAATGTCCAGGACCTGTGTATAACTGGCTCCACTCCTCCCCACTGTGTCGCTCTGCAGAGCTGGCCCCATCTCTCAGCAGCAAGCACTCTGGAGAGCATGCCCTGTCCTCACCCAGACAGCACTGGAGCTGTTCCAGGAGGTGGGGGTGGGGGTGAGCCGGCCCAGAGGGCATGAATGTGGGAGAGCTGACCTTGTCACTCATCTTCCATGGGGTGGCACAGGTGCACAGGTAATGCCACACTCCCTCCGGCGACGTGCCGTGCGCGCCACCTCAGGCGGTCAGGTAAGCTGCCCACAGGGTCATGAGTTCTGCTGCAGCACTCGGGAGAGTGGATCCTTCACCTCACCTGGACCCCTGGTAGCGGGAGCACAGGTGAGCCAGTCCTGAGGGTGAAAAATGTAGGAGGGCTGGCCCCACTATTCGTCCACAGTGAGGTGGCATGGGATCGAGGTGACGCCTACCTTCCCTGTCCCCCTGCTCCCCCTCCCCCATACCTGCAGCAGTCAGGAGAGCAGGCCCTGTGGTCATGATAACCAGAGAGTTGTCCCTGCTCCTTGCCAGCTGTAGCACTTGGGAAAGTAGGCCCTGCACCTCCCCTGATCAGCACAGCAGCGTTGGTCCTGGTGGAGTGGATGCAGGTGACCTGCCCCAAGGGCGTGAGTGTAGGAGAGCCATGGGATGGGGCACGGGGGTTGGGGGGGGGACGGCAGTGGGATGATGCCCTCATCCCCCCACCCCCACCCCACTACCTGAGGCAGTTGGGAAGACTGGCCCCAGGGTCATGGAATCAGATGAGCTGTCCCTGCCCCTCACTGGCTGTAGCACTTAGAAGAGCGGACCTGCACCTCACCTGAGCAATACAGTGGAGCTGGCCCTGATGGCAAAGGCACAGGTGAGCCAGCCCCGAGCTGGCCCAGCCCCTCACAGGCTGCAGCACTTGGGACAGTGAGCCCTGCGCCTTGACTGGGATTAAAGTGCTGCACAGTGGAACTGACTCTCAGTCATGGGTGTGAGGGAGCCATCCCCAAGAGCAGGAGAGCAGGAGAGCTGACCCTGCCACTTGCCTATGGTGGCCTCAGGTGGCCTAGCTGGAGTAGTGCTGGAAAGCTCACCCTGGTGGTGCTGATAAGGAATAGTCAGTGGGCTAACTAACCACTTCAGCTACTGCTCAGCCCAGATCCAGGGCTTTGAATTGGCCCACCCCAACATTTACCCATTTGGAGATCAGTTCCAATGTTTTGATTCAATCGGGAGTCTGCATATCAAACCGTGAAAGGCCCTTGTCCCCAACTGGCTTTTGATCCATCAATAAAGATGCCTTACATTTGCACAGGCTAGGACACAGGAGGGAGGAGACAGAGAATCACCATGACTTGGGGGAGAAAGATGGGACACAGGAGCTACAAGAGAGAAAACCAGCCAGCCATGTGAGAATTCAGGCGGGTGGCCACTGGCTACTTCCCCAGTTGGACCTGGGGTAGGTTTAGGAGTGCCCAGCCTTTGAGGTAGTCAAGGCATTTCAAAAATAAGCTAGTGTGTGTGTGTGTGTGTGTGTGTGTGTGTGTGTACACGTGTGTGTGTGTTTCCATTTGGAAATCCAAAGAGTTTACCAACCACTTGCCAGGAGCACAAAGCAATGCAGCACAAATTCACTGCAGCATTACCCCATCTATGAACTGTAGATTCAGCAGGGGTGGATCCTGCTGACCCAATGCCCCAGGATCTCCATAACACAGAGCAACAGAAGGGTAATCAGGAAGAGCTCTGATGAGGATCCAGTGATGGTCACAGAAGCTGAAGATCGGTTTTGTTTGTCTGTTTATTCCAGACAGGGTTTCTCTGTGTAGACCTGGTGGTCCCGGAACTCACTCTGTAGACCAGGCTGGCCTCGAACTCAGAAATCCACCTGCTTCTGCCTCCCAAGTGCTGGGTCACCACTGCCTGGCTGAAGCTGAAGATTTTTTTTTTTTAAGATTTATTTGTTGTAATATGTTAGTACACTGTAACTGTCTTCAGACACCCTGGAGGAGGGAGTCAGATCTCATTACGGGTGGTTGTGAGCCACCACGTGGTTGCTGGAATTTGAACTCAGGACCTTCAGAAGAGCAGTCAGTGCTCTTACCCGCTGAGCCATCTCACCAGCCCCAAGCTGAAGATCTTAAACCAGACCAATGACTCATTGCAATGAACACCTCCAAACGAAGGTGTGTGGACAGAGGGATAGACTACGGTTTCCACGATGAAATGTTTTCTATGCTTTGTTTTTGTTGTTGTGTGTGTGAGGGGGTAGATTACAAGGGTGAAGGGAAGATATGAGGGGATGAAATGAGTGGGATTGGGGTGCATGATGTGAAACTCAGAAAGAACCAAAAAAAGTTAAAAAAAAAAAAAGAAAGAAAGAAAAAGAAAAAGAAAAAATTAGTTGAGGTGCTAGAAAGAAGGCTCGGTAGTTAGAGCACTGGTTGTTCTTCCAGTGGGCCTGGGTTCAATCCTGAGCACCCACATGATAGCTCGCAAATGTCTATAACTCCAATTCCAGGGGAACCAGGTATTCTTCCGGCTTCCTTGGGTACGAGATACACACACAACCTCTCAGGCAACGCACTCAAATACATACAATAATAAAACATAATATTAGTTGAGGCACTGAGAAATGGCTGAGTGGCTGCTGCCCAAGTGTAAGGATCTGTGTCCTCAAACCCGTGTAAAAGCCAGATGCGGTAGAGCTTGCCTCTGCTATTTCACTGTGCCATATTGCCAGATGGGAGGCAGATATGGGAGAATTCTAGGAAGTTCAGAGGCCAGCTGGCTGGGCACACACACCAACGAACAAGAGAGGCTCCGTCTTCAAAGTAGAAGATGGGCTGGTACCTGAAGTTGTCCCGTGACCTTCACGTAGGTGATACGGCATGTGTGCAACCCTCTCTCTGACACACACACACACACACACACACACATACACACATACACACACACCACAAAATTTGTTGAAAAGCTCCCTTTCAACAGTGAGAAGATGTCCCAGGATCATCATATCACATCAGGGACTTCCTGCTTGTACATGCTAATGTGTTCATAAGAAAAAAAAAAAGACTATTAAATCCTCCTAATTCAAAACATAATATCTTTATATTCTGGGAGAATCTGACAAATTAGTAGTAGTAACTGATTTCCTTTAGTTTTCCCCAAACAATTTAAATAAACAGGTTGGATGATTCTTGAAAATAATTGAGTTTGTGTGCACATTAAAACCGTCAGGGTTGGTGAGGCAGAGCAGTCATGAGATTGCTTGCCTAGTATTCAGGAAGCACTGGGTTAGACCCTCCCACCACCGCATTAACGCAGCATGGTGGACGTACTTGTAATTTCAGCACTCCAGAGGGAGGGGGGAAAGGATCAGAAGTTCAAGATTATCCAAAGCTACATAGCAAGTTTGCAGCCAGGCATGAGACTATCTGAAATAAAGTAACATTCCTTGAGGTGGGTAATCTGAAACTCCCTATTCCTGATTCCTGGATGGTTAAGGTCAGTAAGAACAATTTAAAATCTGAGCTCGTGTGACTGGCCAACTCACAGAGCTATAGCTGAGCCTCAGTCTTCCCATCTGTGAAATGGTGAGAATAGCATCTGCCTCAGTTGCCAGGACGATTCCTGGGTTAAGTCAGAAACAATAGCGAAAGTAAAAGGGCTACGTGAACATGGAGCCCAATACAAAGGAAAGGCGGGTGCTTCTGCTCCAGCAGAGTCTTCTCATTCTGGAACATTCTCTGGCGAAAGCCAGTGCCCTTACTTTCTCTCCTTTTCTTGGTGGCATGAGCAGGGCATCGGTGCGTCCTGAGGACATCCACCAGACCTGTGCATAGCAGCTTGATTTTCAGTAGTCTCAAACTGTAAACAACCAGAAGCATTTACCAAGGGGAGAATGGGCACACAATATACGGTGCAACTAACCTGAAAGCCCAAAGTTTGAAATGCTGTGAAATCCTAAACAGTCCGAATGCTTGCATTATGCTTGAAATAGAAAACTCTGTGCTTGGTGTTAGGCGATGAATCACAAAAAAAAAAAAAAAAAAAAAAACCCAGGTTCACTGAAAGTGTTGTAAAATGACCTCCGGGCTATGTGTACAAGCTGCACAGGAGGCATAAGTGAGTTTCCTGTTTAACTTGGGTCTCATCTCCTCAGTCTCTATACCAATATAATGAAAAAGTAACTTGGTAGAAGAGGAGTAATTGTTACACAAGATAACATGTGTGACTATCAAAGTAAACATGCTGAATGAAAGAAGTCAGGCCTACTCTCACCCCCGAGAATATGATTCCATTTACCACAACTGCTAAAAGTGCAAAGTAACTTATAGTAACAGACAGAGTGCTGGCTGCGTTAGGATGAGCTTCAGGGGCAGGTAATGGCTCGCCAAGGGTTATATGGAAATCTTGGTTGGGTAAGAGTTATCTGATGGCTTCATACTTTGACCAGAGCTTATTAAACTGAACACTTCAAACAAGTGGTACTATGTTCTGTGGGGAGCCGCCCTCACATTCGCCATTACAAGATAGCGCTGATGTCCTGTGCTCTAACAAACAAACAAGGCAGCTGCGCATGTGCTGGGTAGATTTC
>NC_034601.1:26667516-26680600 GCF_900095145.1 Mus pahari | reverse complement strand
AGAGAGAGAGAGAGAGAGAGAGAGAGAGAGAGAGAGAGAGAGAGAGAGAGAGATAATTAAGTTAACTTTGAACTTCCCTTTTGGACGTTTATCTCAGAGAATTGAAAACAAAAACTGCACATGAGTGTTCAATGTGGCTTTATTCAATTTAGTAAGAAAACTAGAAGCAACTCAACTGCCCTTCAGAGGGTGGCAGATTAAAGAAACTCTGATTCTCCACACAACGACTGACCACTGAGCAGTGAAAGGAAGGGAGAGTGACAGAGCCGGCACCTGGGAAGGGTCACAGGGACTCCGTGGGGAATGACAGAGGTGATGCAGAAAGGTCACACACTGTGTGATTCCACTTACATAACATCCAAGGATGGCAGTTGTGGAGAGCAGACTGGTGACAGGGACATGTTAGGGAGGTGTGACTCTAACGCTGCAGTTTGTTTTCTGTGATACAGCTTTCCATATGCTGTTAGGCTTGGCCACAGGACCCACTGGGCCATCTGACCTAACTTACAGCTTTTTTGGTTTGTTTTTCATTGTTTGGTGTTTTTGAGGCAGGGTCTCACTATGTAGCTCTAGCTGGCCTCAGACTCACTATGTAGATCAGGGTAGCCTCCATCTCCCACAGATCTATCTGCTTGCCTCCTAAATGCTGGGATCTAATGTGCGCGTCACTATGCCAACTTAATTTACAGGTTTTTGTTTGTTTGTTTTAGTTTTTTGTTGTTTTTTGTTTGTTTGTTTGTTTTTTGAGACAGGGTAACCCTGGCTGTCCTGGAGCTCACTCTGTAGACCAGGTTGGTCTCAAACTCAAGAGATCAAGCATGCCTCTGCTTCCGGAGTATTAGGACTAAAGACATGCACCACCACTGCCTGGCTTATTTACAGTTTTTTAAGTGACACCTTTTCCTTAAATGCTTTAAATAGCTGGTATGAGAGACAAAGAACCAATGAACTCATGACTCCCAATGTTAAATATAATCAGGAAACCAAAAATATTGAACAAGTTTATGGATATGTGGTACTCCATTGGTCTTATATTTTCAAGACCTAAGCCATTAGAATATGAGTATGGGAGCAGACTCCTGTCTTTATAATTCCAGCACCTACCCTAGGGCCTGGCTCACTGCAGGAGTGCAGAAGGCTTTGGGTAGACATGAATGAAGGGAGTGTGAAGAAGAGTAAGGAAAAGGAGAGGATCTCTGCCAGCCTTAGGTGGCGCAAGCCTTTAATTCCAGCACTCAGGAGGCAGAGGCAGGAGGATTTCTGAGTTCGAAGCCAGCCTGGTCTACAAAGTGAATTCCAGNACAGNCNAGGCTATACAGAGAAACCCTGTCTTGAAAAAAACAAAAACAAAAACAAAACAAAAAGACCTATGTATAATTTTTGTGATGTCTGCCACTACAGATAAGTATAATCCAAAAGATGGGTTGCCCTGTTTAGAGAAATCTTTTGAAACCTTAAAGCGGGCTCTAAGATTGTGATCATGAATAAAGAAAATGGACATGTGTAGTGATAAAACTTAATTAATTGTTTTAAATGTAAGTTGTATTTTAAAATATATAGTTAATGAACACTCAGGAGGCAGAAGCAGGCAGATCTCTGTGAGTTCAAGGCCAGCCTGGTCCCCAGAGTGAGTTTCAGGACTGCCAGGCCTACACAGAGAACCCTTGTTTCAGAACATATAAATACATTAAAAATACTTTAAAGTAAAAGAAAAGAGGGCTCTGTAAAACTAGTGCTGTATTTCCCATGGTTTCTGAGAATGAGTTCATGGCTCTCCCATTGACGGGTGTAGTTGCAGATCTCAGTGAGCTCTGAAGGCGTTCTCAGCAGATGCTTTAACTCTAGTTTTACCCTTGGTGTGCCTCATTCGTGAAAAGAGTGGTTCCCAAATGCAGGTTCTGCCAAAAGACAAGGGCATGAATGAAGCATGGCTGAGAAGGGAGGGACATTTGTTTTGAGGTAGGCAGAATTTGGATAAGTGTTGTAAAGGGCCATGATTATGCCTATAAGGTAAGTTGAATGTCAGTCAGGCTCTTTAGGCAGTCTATTTGAAAATTGACAGGTAGAGGATTTATGTCAATTGAAAATGGAGCAAAAAGCATATCAAAGTAGCAATTATTTCCAGAAATCTTATTTTTTATTTTTATTTAGATTTATTTAGTTTATTCTATATGTGTGGGTATTTTGCCTGCATATATGTCTGTGTACCACATGCATGCCTGGTGACTTGAAGGTAGGAAGGGGGTGTCAAATTCCCTAGAACTAGAGTTACAGATGGTTGTAAGCCACCGTGTGGGTGCTGGGAAATGAATTGAGGTCCTCTGCAAGAGCAGTAAATGCTTTTCAGTGCTGAACCATCTCTCTAGCTCTGTATTTCCCAGAAATCTTCAAATCTGTTTTCAGATTCTTAAATGAAATCAGAAAGCACAGTTATATATTTTTCAAGGTTCTCAGGACTGTATTTAGCCAACATGCTGAAATGTGTAAACTTCTTTGCCTTCATATGGGATTGCCAGATTTCAGTTTCCCTTGAAATGCTTGCTATGGTTTATATTTTAATATTATATTGATATGATTATATTAATCTTAATTTATATTGATAAGTTGGTTTCCACCTTGACGACACATGTTCAAGACCCTCAAGTTAGCAGAACCCATGGAAAAAATGCAAAATCTCCAAGTCTGTTATTATCATCTGCTCCTGGCACAGATTTTGTTTTGACACCATAAATAATTTTGTAACATGTTACAAATCATAGAATCTTTTCAACATTTGGCCTTGACTTAACCATCTTTTGAAAAGCAAATGACGTCACCATGAATGATGGCTGCATCGTCACATGGAAGGACCAGTTACTGCTGCCCATGCCTACACGGGTGCAGGGCTATCCACTGAAGCATGAATCAGGAACCACAACCCTGAGGAACATTTATGGTCCCTCCCCCTGACATTTTCCCTAAGTGTGAATTTTAGGCAGAAATTGAATTGCCTTCTATTGGTTTTAGGTCACTCTTTTACTTATCATTCCTTGGGGTCCATGCATGACTCTGTCAGACAAGTTGACACTAGACAAAGAAAATAACTTTAACATATATATTTTACCACTTCATACAAACCTTTTATTTATTGTCTTTCAAGAATGTTTTTAAAAGTAATTTACTGCGGGTGTGAGCCTGGGTGTATGCATGTTCACGTTTGTGAGCCACCACGTGAGGGCTAGGAACTAAACACATCCACATTAAACAAATAAATAAAAAATTTAAAAAGGACTGGGGAAGGTTTGGGGAGGTGGTAAATAGATTTAGAAATTTCCTTAATTATCACAAAAGAATTCTGGAAACAAAAACTAATTCATAAAAGCACAGTAAGAATTATTTCATTCAATACTACAAAAAGGAGTTAAGACAATATGGGGCTTTCTCAACTATCTAGGACTTCTCAAAATGTTAGGAGAATAGTGACTAAGTATGCAAATACCAAAACTTTCTTCTTCAGTGATACTTTGAAGAGTATGAGAGGAGTTAGGGTTGGTAGCACGACCAACTTCACCAAGAAGCAGCATATCAGCTTACCCATTGCTCTTGCTCATACCTCTCCCCCACGTGACTCCTTAGCTTTGAAATAGTATAAACCTGATTCCGGCTGATCCTACTTCATTTTTCAATGACTTCCCCTTCTCTGCGCATGTGTCTTCATGTTCCACATTTTCTCCTACAACCCTTTACACTAAGGCTTGGCTATTTGAGTTTACAGGATTCAAAGATATTGACTGAGCAGAAGTACAGATATGTAGAGGTACCCCAAGAGATACATTGAACATAAAACCCAGAGGATATGGATACATTGAACATAAAATGGAGGCTATGGATACATTGAACATAGGGGGCTGTTTCCTTTCCTGACAGCTCTCATCCATCATCTTAACCTTTCACATCATTTCCTGAAGCCATTTCATCCTCCCTTGAAAATGCCAACCTAAAAATAAGCAATCACACTGAAAAGGATCCAGATGGAGACAGGAACGCCGGTACACTCATTCAGTCCGGAGCACCTTGTCTATATTTGTTGTCCGACTTAACCTTGTTTCTCTTCCTTTCTGCCTCAACAAAGACCCCCAGAATTGTTCTGACCCCCGGAAACAAAATTCATTTTTAAAGGCTTCTGGTTCCAGGTGGTAAGCATTTATTATGGACCTTTAGAAGTCCGAGAATATATTGAAAATGTATGTGAGTAATTTATATGTCTTATTTAATTGAGCTGAGATTTCAGCTAATTATGTGTATTCTTAAGCAAACTTTTTGTTTCAAGCTAGGAAGTGAAGGCTGCTTTGAGTTCATAATTTGGCAAATTCCCTAATTCTTTGGCTCTAAAAATGTGGAAGACTTTCTAAGACACGGCTGCAGCTTCTTAGACACAGAAAACCAGGGCATGAAAATTATGAGCACAATATGAACGCTGTAAATTATAAGCAGAGTGAGAAATGCAAATTCTAGACTATCTTGGATCTGTAATAAATTGATATTTTTAAAATTCTCTTTTTAGAAGAGAGAACAACACGCACGTATACACACGCACATTTCTATTAGTGGGGACTTGGTGCTTGTTGTCACAGAATCTTTGATGTCAGTACACATTCCTCTCAAACACCCACATCTTTCTTATCTATAGTCCTGTCTAAGGGCAACTGGCATCCAGAATGAGAAATGTGAGACACCACAAGATGGTGAATCACTAAAGGAAAAAAATAACTTACGTTTTATACCAAGGAAGGCCATTTCTCTGTGTCATATTAGAAAATTTATCAGAATAAAGAATTAAGATTAAAAAGCATTTGCTGAATAAATTATGTTTTAAGTCATGGAGGGCCCCTTCTCTAAGCAGAGTATTATAAAAAAAATAGCCCAAGCCATTCCCCAATTGGTACCAGAGACTGGTGTTATCTCTGTGAGTTCAAAGCCAGACTAGCCAACATATTGAGTTTAAGAACAGCCAGGGCCACACAGAGAGACCCTGTCTCAACAACAACAACAGCAACAACAACAACAACAAAAAAAAACAAAACAAAAACATTGTTTAAGCTCAAGATTTAAACCTAGGTTTAATTTCACATGAATTAATGGTCCATGATTTTGGCTTCTCTTTTGCTCCCTAAATCTCAAAGCACAGATGCTGCAAGGATAATTAAACTGTTGTATTTGAAGACGTTAAGCTGAAAACCAGGAGAACACACCTTTAAGTGGCTTGAAGGGGAAGAATGCACAGCCTCTCAGTCCTCTCGAAGTCCGCCACCTAGGTCTTGCCCAAACCAAGCTTCGGTCAAAGATGGATGTGCTTCTCAAAGACCGATGTGCCTCTCAGCATTTTGGCTCTCTGAATTGTGAAGTGCTGATGTGAGGCTAGAGGGGAGCTGTTCGTTCCCTACCAGGCACTTTTCTTTTCCTTTTTTTCCGTTGCCTCACGTTTATTTTACTTTGGTAACATAGCAATTTACCCACACCTCCCCGCTATTGGTTGAATGTGGTTTCTGTCCCAGCAGTCCATATATTAGAAGCTTGGTTCTCAGAGTGGTCATCCTGGGCAGACACAGAACCCTTGAGAGGTGGGGCTGGCTGAGGGAAGAGCCTGTACCTCTGGGGGGTGTGTGTGTGTGTGTGTGTGTGTGTGTGTGTGTGTGCTGTATAAAGGGATTGAGGCTTTTCTCTGCAGCCCTGGGAATTCCCAGGGTAAGGGGATGGGGGTGGGGGTGTCCTTTAAGGAGCCTAGCTCCTCCCCTTTCTCTCTGACTTCCTGTTGTCTTTGTGGTGCTTTCTCTCCCTAATATTCTCACTATAATCTGTAGCAAGGCCCCCATCAGAGGCTGAGTGGGGCCCATTCAATTGTATACTGTGAACCTTCAAAACTGAACTAAAACCTCTTTTCGTCCTAAGTTACTTGCCTTAGGTATTGTGTTATAATGATAAAAAGCTTATTATTCATGCCTCTGTGCGATCACAAACTTTCTGAGTTTGAGGATCGTTCCTGCTTTATGTTCCTTGAAGCAATGCAGATAAGAACACATTGTATTTTGTAAAATACTTTCACATGTCCCCGAGTTTGCTTTCTGTTGCTGTGATAAACACCGATACCGAAGGTAACTTGGGGAGAAAAGGCTTATTTCCTCTTAGAGCTTACAGCCCACCATAATGGAGGGGACAGGAACTCAAGACAGGGACTGAAGCAGAGGCTACGGAGGAATGCTGCTTACTGGCTTGTTCCCTCTGGCTTGCTCATCTACCTTTCCGCTAAGGTCCTGGCTCATTGCTTAGGAATGGCAGAGGGCTTGGCCCTCTGTGGTACTTTAAGTAGGCGTGGCCTCCATAGATTCTTGTGTTTGGATGCTTGGCCAAAAGAAGCAGCACTATTAGGAGGTGTGGTTTTATTGGAGGAGGCGTGGCCTTGTTGAAAGAAGTATGTCACTGAGTAGGCGGGCTTTGAGGTCTCCTAGTGCTCCAGCTCCACCCAGTGTGGAATGTGTCTCCTCCTTGCTGCCTTCGGATCAAGATGTAGAACTCTCGGCTCCTCCAGCACCATGTCTAACTGCATGCTGCCATGCTTCCTGCCGTAATGATAATGGACTAAACCTCTGAAACTGAAAGCTAGCCCCAATTAAATGTTTGTCTTTGTAAGAATTGCCTTGCTGCTGGTGTCTCTACACAGTAATAAAACCCTAAGACATCATCCTACATCTACTGGCATCAAGAAAATGCCTCGCAGACACGTCACAGGCCAGTCTGATAGAGGCAATTCCTCAACTGAGATGTTCACTTTCCAGGTGTGCCTAGGCTTGTCAAGTTGACAACCAGCACATCTCTCTCTCTTTTTTTTCTTCATTCTTTATAATCATATCTATTGGTATCTAACACAGTATAGATGACCAATAATAAGGATTTGAAGACTGATTTTTTTTTTTTTTTGGATGGCTGACTGACTAAATGAGCAAATGACAATATGAAAATCCAATGATTTTCCTCTTTTTCTTCATGGTATCTAGTAGAGAGAGGCTCAGACAACATCACCTTTTAAAGGACATTTGGTGGAATGGAACCTGGCAGGTTCCTCAGCTCTCTGCCCATCAAACACAAACACTACCAATTCTTACATGTGCCCTGTGGCATCCTGGTAAGATGCTCCAGAAAGGGAGCTGGAGAGATGGCTCAGCGGTTAAGAACACTGACTGCTCTTCCAGAGGTCCTGAGTTCAATTCCCAGCAACCACATTGTGGTTCACAACCATCTATAACAGGGTACAATGACCTCCTCTGGTGTGTCTGAAGACAGCTACAGTGTACTTATATACATAAAATAAATACATGATTTTTAAAAAGAGCTCTGGAAAGCTTCTTTAGGGAACTATGCATTTTTATTCCATTCTAAAAAGGTGTTTTGGGACTGGTTTGTGCAGGGTGCTGAAACTACCCTACCGTTTGGGTATTAAAATAAGCAAACTGCAACAAGGTATGGCTCCCACGCCGACCCCCACCCCTATTCCCATCCCCACCCAGCAAGCAAGAGGCACTAAAAAGAGATATGTGACCATCTAAACCAAAGAACTAAAACTGGGTATTGTGTTTTGTGAATTATGCCAAATAAAACGGAGCAAGGCATTCTACTTTCAAACGGGAAGTTCTGCAAGCCTTTTGAAGGCTGCTTTAATAACTGTCATCTCTGGCGGGATAGGGATGTAACTTTTAGGAGACAAAACAGACTTTTGCTTTTCCATGTATGTGGAAACATTTTAAATAAGCCACTTTCTCATGAAATACATTTCGTTTCTTTGGGTCACTTTCTGCGGCAGGAGGACCAGGACACTTGCTTGCCCCCAGCCCTTCATTCTTAGTCCCAGGTGAAGTTGGGCTTCTCCAATTCCATGCCATGTTGCAATGCTTTGCTTAGATCAAACTGCTGGACCCCCCCTCCACCCCCGGACCCCCCCTCCACCCCCGGAGTCTCACTATTTCATTATAAAGACCAGAAGAAGAGGCCCTTGTTCCCAGGCAGGAAAACACAGAAGCTTCGTTTGTTTATTATTTTTAACCATTATGCATTTGTGTGCCTCATAGCTTCTTCAGTGATTGTTCAGCTCTGAGTGTATTGGCATGTGACCTAGGTCAGCTGCTCATTCCCTAGGATGTGACAATCCATAAAATCCCCTTAAAGTTCAAGCTTCAAACTCAAATCCACCAGCAAATAATCTCCCTTCTTCAAATATTCTGTCTACTGTGGAAAAAAGTCCTCAGCTGTCAATCTCTCTCTCTCTCTCTCTCTCTCTCTCTCTCTCTCTCTCTCTCTCTNCTCTCTCTCTCTCTCTCTCTCTCTCTCTCTCTCTCTGTGTGTGTGTGTGTGTGTGTGTGTGTGTGTGTGTGTTTATGTATATGAGCACACTGTCACTGTCTTCAGACAGACCAGAGGAAGGTACCTGATCGCATTACAGATGGTTGTGAGCCACCATGTGGTTGCTGGGAATTGAACTCAGGACCTCCCAAAGAGCAGTCAGTGCTCTTAACCGCTGAGCTACCTCTCCAGCAAGGGAAACCATGCTTGCTGTGGTACCATCTGAAGGCAGTCAGCACCCAGGCTGTTGGGTTGGAGCAGAGAGCTTTTAAACAGTACTGAAGCAGATTCAAGCAGTCTGATGTTTTTACACCCTTGCCATCTTTTTCAATTACCACAAGAAAATAAGATTTTTTTTTCCCCCGTTATGCTTCCAGTTTGTTACCAGGGTATACAGCTTGGTGGGTCAGCGGTCTCTGGGAAAATGGCATTTAAAGAAAAAGAGGACTAGATTCTGCCACTTCAAATCCTGTCACACACTGAGCACACTGACAGATTCTCTCCTTCTCTCTGATCTCCTCCTGCCCAGCAGGTCTTAAGCTCTCACACTGGGATGCTTTGGTTTCTTTCTGCTTCAGATAAAGCTTCTAGCAGTTGAGAGTAGGAAGGGAAAAGATTGGAAGCAAATACAACAAAATCTTGATTGTGGTCATGTCTTATGGTGTTTCTATAGCTGCAACAAAACACCATGACCAAGAGCAAGTTGGGGACGGGCATTATCTAGCTTTCTGTTCTACATCACTCACTGTTCATCACCAAAAAGGAAGTCAAGACAGAAACTCAAGCAGGGCAGGAATCCAGAGGCTGATGGAGAGGCCATGGAGGGGTGCTGCTTACTGGCTTGCTCCTCATGGCTTACTCAGCCTGCTTTCTTACAGAATCCAGGACCACCAGCCCAGGGATGGCACCACCCACAACGGGCTGGGCCCATCCCCCCTTGGTCATTAACTGAGAAAATGACTGGATCACATGGAAGCATTTCCTCAAGTGAGGCTCCTACCTCTCTGGTGACTCTAGTTTGTGTCAAGTTGACACACAATTAGTCAACTAGATGACTGGTATGTAGATATTGCCTGTATTGGGTTCCATAGTCCTACAGATGTAAAACATTTAATACATTTTAGCCAGGCAGTGATGGTGCACGCCTTTAATCCCAGCACTTGAGAGCTAGTGGGAAGTGAATCTCTGAGTTTGAAGCCAGCCTGGTCTATAGAGTGAGTTCCAGGACAGCCAGGGCTACACAGAGAAACCCTGTCTTGAACAACAAAACAAATCCATGTAGTGTATTAAATATATTTGACTTAATATATTAAATTAAAACATTTAATATGCCTTAAATTTTATTTCAAGCGAGGGGAGGAGGGTGGCACATGCCCCAGTGCACAGGTGGAGGTCAGAGGACAACTGATAGGAATAGGTCTGTATCATGCACTTGGCAGGTCCTAGGGATCGAAATTGGGTCATCAGACTTGGCTGCAAGGGCTTTTATCCACTGAGCCATCTCACTGACCCCCCCCTAAGATATTTCTAAAGTTCTACATACTGTTTAAAATTTGGCCCCAGTGTTTAAGAAGTTTTGAGTCTGGCATAGTTTACAAGCAACTATATTACATTCGAGTCTTGCACACAGATCACTACTCTGGGAGACTTTTCTCCCCATTGTGACATCACATGCAATTGGGTCTCCATCATCATGTTAGGCAGATGCTCTACCACTGAGCATGCTTTCCACATGCTACCACTCTCATGCTTTCTAACAGGGATTCTAGAAAGTTCTCGCTAGCAGTTAGGGGAAGAGTTCCAGAGAACCTCACTGTTCTTCCCCGCCTGGTCCCTCTTCATGGAGGATATAAAAAGGCATCTTCAAGAACACAAAGTTTGGAGATGAGTGTTTTGCCATAGTTTCAGGTAAAGGCAGGGCTGGGTGGCAGGAAGAGCCCTGACACGTGTAAGCAGACTCTGGACCACAGCAGGGGAAGGGAGTGCCTTTTCCATATGTCTGGGGGTGTCCTGTGTCAGCATGGCCAGGGTGTCCTGTGTCAGCATGGCCAGGGCTATCTTGTGTCACAGTCAGTTTGCAGAGATGGCCGTTTACAAGTTCCACAAGTCAAGTTTCTCACTGGTTGATGAGGAACTAAAGAAGCAGGAGAAGGGGTCACAGCCTTCAAAGGACAGTGTGGAAGAGGACTGGAGAAGGGCATGGAGAGAGAGGGTGCATTGTAACTGCAGTGGCCGGGAGAGAAGAGGACAGCTGACAGTTCTTTAGAGGACAGATGAACCGGGAAGCAGAAAAGCAGATATAGGAAATAAAAGCTGGGTGACAAAGGTGGTTATAGTGGTTTGAATGGGTTTGGCCCCCATAGACTCCTGTGTTTAAATATGCTTGGCCCATTGGATGTGGCACTATTAGGAGGTGTGGCCTTGTGAAGGAAGGTTGTCACGGTGAAGGTGGGCTTTGAGACCCTCCTACCTGCATGGAAGTCACTCTTTTGTCTGCTTTAGGAGAAAGATATAGAACTCTCCACTCCTCCAGCACCATATCTGCCTAGAAGCTGCCATGCTTCCTGTCATGATGATAATGGACTGAACCTCCATTGAACTTTAAGCAGCTCCAATTATATGCTATTCTGTATAAGAGTTGCTGTAGTCATGGTGTCACAGCAATGGAAGCTCTAACTAAGACTGTAGTGCTGGGTTTATGACACAGAAAGAGGGTCAAAATAACATAAATTCAGAGACTGGGAGAACAGGGTCGAGAACTTAGCAATATTCTGAATTTGGGGGCTCTCTGGCACACCTTGGAGTTGCCCATGTGTTTAGGAGGTGGATATATCTGCAGGGAGTCTGGGTAGGTATGCTGTCTGAACCAGATGTTGATACATTAATATGTATCACAATGTACCACATTGGCTGAGAGCTGACTGATGTTGAACTTGTCCCAGAGAGGATGATGGGGGAGAGAAAAGAACAGCGGCTGTAGCTCTGATGCCACTCTGAATGTAAAGACCATGGAGGGAAGAGAGGCTGTGAAAGAGACCGGAGTAGAGGTATCAGTGAGTTTCCATCCATCCGCTAATGAGGAGATGACCCAAGTCAGTCAGGGCTCCTGGGTAAAACGGAGCTAACACGAGGTCAGATAGAAATGGGTGCCTTTTTCATGTAGGTATGTACTCTTCTGCTTGTTTTGAGACAGGGTCTTGCTGCATAGGCCAGGCTTGCCTTGAACTCTGCCTCAGTCTCTTGAGTGCTAGGACTGTGGGCCTGTGCCACTAGGCCCAACTGTCCTCGATTTTACTTGCTAAATATGGTAACCTAGTGCGTGAAGACTCAAACATGTAAATAGATGTGTTAGAGAGAATAGGCCTAGGACCCCAGGGGGCAGAAGGAAAGGACAGAGAGATAGTTCTTGGAGCCCATCTTCCTAGAAACCAGGCTACAGGGTACCAGGAAAGGGGTGTGGCTAAGTCAGGGAGCATTTTCCTGGGCAGAATAGAAACTTTATGCTTCCCCTGTCTCCTGCCAGCCATGAACCTCCTGAGGTACATTTCTTACCTCACTTTCTCTTGCAATCTGATCTCCCCATGCATTAGGGAACTCGATGCATTTCTGCTGACTTAAATTCTTAGAGTGGGTTTTTCCAAGCCACTCTAAGCCACATTCAGAATGAATGTCACTTAAGGAGGCACAATATTTTTGCTTCTGTTTGAAATTTACAATCTAGTCCGGTTTAATCCCAATCTTATCTTCAAAATAAAAAGGGGAAAGACAAGAAAAATTATGACCTGACACATTTTAGCAAATATAGTTCAGACTCATTAGAATGACCTGGGAAACACCCTCAACTCTCTACTTTTAAAAAACTATTAATTTTGTTTTGTTTTGTTTTTTTGTTTGTTTGGTTGGTTGGTTGGTTGGTTGGTTTTTCGAGACAGGGTTTCTCTGTGTATCCCTGGCTATCCTGGAACTCACTCTGTAGACNAGGCTGGCCTCAAACTCAGAAATCCTCCTNCCTCTGCCTCCCAAGTGCTGGTATTAAAGGAATGTGCCACCACTGCCCGGCTTTGTTTTTGTTTTTTAAACAGGGTTTCTGTGTAGAACCTGGCTGTCCTGGAACACACTCAACAGACCAGAGATCTCAGAGATCCATCTGCCTCTGTCTTCCAAGTGCTGGGACTAAAGGTGTGCACCACCACCACCAATCTAATGCTCTACTCTTATTCACTGGTAAAGGTACTGTATTAGGGTTCTCTAGAGGGACAGGACTTGTGGAATGAATTTCTATATAATGGGATTTATTGTTAGCTAGACTAACAATGGCTGTCTCTGGGATGTCCAAGAATCCAGTAGTTGTTCAGCCCACGAGCGTGGATGTCTCTGCTGTTCTTCAGCACACACCAGGATCTCGAAGATGTAGGCTCCAACGCCAGTGAAGGAATGGTCCTCCAGCGAGAGTGAGCGAAGTTTCCTTCTTCATTCCCTTTATACAGGCTGTCAGCAGAAGGCAGGACCCAGGTTAAGGGTCAATCTTCTCCCCTCAAAAGATCCAGATTAAAAATGCGTCTTCACACTTCAAATGATTTAATAAAGAAAAGAAATCCCTCATAAGAGTATGTAGATGCTAGCCGGGCATGGTGGCGCACGCCTTTAATCCCAGCACTTGGGAGGCAGAGGCAGGCGGATTTCTGAGTTCGAGGCCAGCCTGGTCTACAAAGTG
>NC_034601.1:26656916-26667496 GCF_900095145.1 Mus pahari | reverse complement strand
AAAAAAAAAAAAAAAAAAAAAAAAAAAAAAAAAAAAAAAGAGTATGTAGATGCTTGGGTTTTAATTAATTCCAGGTGTAGTCGAGCCGATGACCAAGAATAGCTATCACAGGTACATCCAGTCTTTGAGTGCACAGTACACTGCTGGGCCTTCCACCTGGCTAATAAAAGGAGCAGCAGAAAGAGAGAATCAATTCATTAATTGTCTTGAGCTTTGTCATGATGATGCAACTTTCCAGGTGAGTTAAACAGATCCTGAGAGGCGGAAGGAAAATCAAAATCAAAGCCACCAGGCAGCAAAGCTGCCCCCCCCCCCCCGTCAGGTGCTCAAGGGGGTGGCGATAGCCGTGAGAAAGTTCAGCATCCTTTGGCCCATCTGACACCAGCTGCTCCACTTGGCTCATCCACTGCCTCTCCTTCTTTACACAGCTAAGTGAAATCCACTCACCCCATCAGAGGAATAAACCAACCACAAAACAAACCTATTAAAAGGCCACTCAAGTCTGCCCTAAAGGAGCCAAAGCAGGGAAGCCTACATGAAAGTGCTTTCAGAGAGGGATGTTTTGCATTGCCACTCTGAAAACCTTGTGCCTGACTCTACACTGGAGATCCCTGTGGAGAGAGAGCCTGGAATAGCCAGGATACAGTGGAGCTGGAGATTCTGTCCTGGCTGTTGTGGAATGCATAACCCAGCACAGTCCTGGAGCAAGAAGGAACTCTTGTTGGACGGAGAAAGAGAGACATAGTTAAATGGAAGAACTTGGATGTTGAGGTTGGGCTAGACCTGTGTTCAAATCCCAGATCTAGTCTAATGCAGTTCTTCTGTTGGGGTTTTAAAGTGGTTGAAAGCAAAGCGTTGGAGTTGAACGTGCCTGCATTTGGCGCCTCGTGCTGCAGGTGGGATGAGGAACATATTCTCCTTACAGCCATTATATCACAATGGCTGCAAGAACGGAGAAGTGATAACAGCATTCCAGGAGGGAGGAGAGCTAGGAAGGTTCCGATCACACTGTGGAGAGTAAGAAAAGCCCTTTCAATATGGCAGTGGGAAGGTACCAGGCTTGGAGAGAGGGGGCTGTGAGAGTTGGAAGGAAGAGCAAGCAGCAGACATGGCAGTCTGGCTCGTTGGCAGGCTTGAGCTTCAGAGGGAAGGCTAGGGAGTCGGTTCAGCTGTTTGGGATGGGGTTGGGGATGCTAAGAGGTGCAGCTGTATGTCTCCCTGCGTGAAGAATCCCGGGAGGAGGCTGCCCTGTAGACGTGCGGTGAGCCCATCTCATATCTACCTTGCTGTATACTTGGCTGTTGATGGGCCTGAGACAGGACCACTCTTCCCTTGCTGCTGCCACCTCTCGGACTCAGAGGCCCTTGAGAGACCACTGAGCCCTCAGGCCAGCGGTCATACTGTGGGGGGTCTATGGAAAGGGGAGTGCCGTACAGTAGTTGGGAAGAAAACTGTCCCCACATATCACAAGGGGCAGGCAGGGTCCTGCCACCTGTGGTGTGAATGACTCAATCAGTTTTTGTTTGTTTCTGCTCCTCAAGAGGATTTGGGGTACTCGAGGCTAAAAATGATGAATTACAGAAATAAAGGGTCCACTGACACCCCCATCTCAGGTGCAGTGCAGAGCTCACAGCCCACCTTGAGATGAGTTTTGTAAATGTAGGTTCTAACCTCACTTCTCTGGGCCTCCATTTCTTCATCTACAAACAAAAGGCTATGGCACTGCAGGAGAGTCACTGTGAGGAAATGACTGGGGACAGTGGCCAGCACGCTGCCCTGCCCACAACATCAATCCCTAGCTCCCTCCAGCTTCACTTTCTGCCTCGATGAAGCAGAGCTTGCAATGTCCCTGTCATAAATAGGTATGCTGAGAGGGGGAGATTGTCTTTTCCTAGTTCCTTGCCTCTCTGAAGAATGAGTCTATTTCTCATTGTCCACTGTAAGTCAGTCCAGCTCTCTGCATTTACTCCCACAACAATAGCTGCTGAGATTCCGCTCAAAGCAGGGTACCCTGCTCAGGGTTCCAAGATGAGATCCTTAGATACTATTTATCATTCTCCAAGAGGTCAGTCCTGGTGGAGGGAGGACAACTGTCTTGTTTCTTTGTAACAGATGGGGAGCAGAGGTGCCAGCTGGCTGGGGGCAGGTGTAGCACGAGCATCGCTCACTTCTAAGGAGACTTAGACGACAGAGGTGCATCCCACAGAGCCAGGCCAGTGAGGTAGGGCTAAAAAAAAGAGTCTGACTTGGGTGGAGGGTGGTCCAGGCAGTCTACGGCCAGAGCAACAGCACAGTGGAGATGGCCTGTAACAAAATCAGAGAAGGCAAGAGAAAGATGTGTGTGTGTGTGTGTGTGTGTGTGTGTGTGTGTGTGTGTATCTGTTTTGTGCAGACCTGTTACAAAGGCTCCATAATGTTACCAGACTTCTAATGTGTTGTGAAAGTTAAAGGAAATGGCATAAACCCAGGCCCTGCCCCCAGTCCACTACCCCATGGAGAGTACATCTATACCAGATGAACATACTGGCACTAAGTATTCAACAAGGAGGACATGTGAGTTCAGGAAGGTTAGTAATGTGTCCAGGGTTACACAGCTAAAAATAAATCAACTCAGAGTCACATCTGGGTTTGCCTGTTCCATAGCCAGTGCTCTGAGAAAAGGCCCTCAGGCCTTCCCTGTTCAACCTGTTTGCTTGTGAACACACCTTTCTCCCCAGCTCCTGGGTTTAAGGGTATCACGGTGCATCGTGTTCTGTTACCAGTAAATTAGCACAAAGGTGGAATGTGTGCACTCTGAAAATCGGACTCAACAGAAAGCTGCTTCTAGTTCAGGGTCCAGGCAAACTGCCAAAAAGAGATGGATCCTCTCCTCCTGCTGGTGGGCCAGTGACTATGCTGTCAATCTTGTTATCCAGGGGGAAGAGCAGTCGTAGGGCCCAAGGTTCAGCTTTAAAAGCCAACAGTCAAAATGTAGGAAGCCTTGGGAGGCTCATTTTCCATGTGTCCTTGCTGTTTAAGTCTGGGAGATTATATTTAGAGGTTCGTTCTGAGTCAGGGAATACGGTGACAAATGTTTACCTGGCACAGAGAGTCTCAGGGAGGAGGATCCGAGTGCCCACTTCCTCAGCTGGGACCGAGACCTAGGACACCTCGGGATTTGTACTTCAAATCAGGTCAGGGAACTCAGTCTGAGCATGTAAGGCCAAGAGTCTGATTAAGTGTAAAACCCTGTTTACCTGAAGCCAAGGCGCAGAGAGGCAGGCCAACTCATCCAAGTTCACGTAGACCCAGAGAGGCAGAACCAAGATGGGGGGGGGGGCGGCAAGGATCGGTTGGACCTCGTGGTTTCACTGTGGAACTGCTCTGAGGAGCAGAAACTTACCTGACGGAAGGGCTAAAACTGTTCACTCTTCCAATAGTCTGCAATTGGTTTTGCTAGAATGATAGAATTTTTACAACTAAAGGTGGCAGTGCAGATCATCTAGTCTGCTGGTTGCGTTTTATAGGTAAGAACATGGAACCTCCACATAGAAAAGTGGCTTGCTTAAAGGTCAGAACAGTTTTAGCTATGGAGTCTGTTAGGTCACAGATCTGACCATGGTCAGCACTGAGTGATCTTTCCATTAATGTCTGATAAATATAAACCATTTGCCTATGGTGTATGTGTATGTATGTATATACATACATATGTGAATATATATATGCATATATGTGAATATATATACTCATGCACACATATATATAGTATTCATACATGTATACTGTGCATGTACATATATATACTTGCATATATTGTGTATTCATAATGTGTCTACATAATATACATTCCACTGACCATGATGGTCACCATCACACCCAGCCCCACATTCTCCAATGTGAAGATCCCAGAGGTAACCCCATCCTATCCTTACCTTATCCTTAGATAAGCATACTGTCCTAGTCAGAATACCTGGAAACAGGTAGTTTATACAGAAAAGGCGTTTGTTTATCCTGGTTCACAGTCCCGGAGGTTGCCAAGTCCAGGAGCACAGTGGTTGGTATGTGTTCGGTTTCTGGCAGGGGCAGCCTGCTGCTTCCCGTGGTGAGAAGCAGAAGGACAAGCTGGCTGGTGACAAAAGAGGAGAGTCAGTCTCTCTGTAACTCGCGCACTGTTCCTGGCCTGCAAGGGTGAGAAGTCATCGGGAGAAAGCTCCTTGCCCCAAACTCTCTCCCCACTACTACCCACCGCCGACGTCGCCACGTGGAGGAGTCAAGAATCAAATCCATGAACTTTGGGTGCACTGGGGTCTGGGATCACACTCAAATTATAGCACTATCTTTCTACTTAGACAAAGGAGTTTTTTTTTAAAAAAAAAAAAAAAAAAAAACGTGGCCTAATTTTAAAGCAGCCAGTAAAAGATTCCTCAAACATCTGGTTCATCCATGGTTTGAAAGTCCCTGCACTTTGGCACACAGACATGGAACGCTGGAGCAGAAAGCTGGGTCCGGTGCTCCGTGGTATTCTCCTCAAAGCCCGCACATTCTAAGCAGATCTCCAGCATTCTTGGTGACAAGGAATTTCTGACAAAAAAAAAAAAAACAAAACTGTTCACTTTCACAACTTACCTGGCTCCACAGCCACCTCCCTCTGGGCAGCTTGCCAGGCAGGCCCTGCAAACCACTTTGCCCTGGTGAAGAGAAGCCCAGGAGCCCCTTCTGCCTCTTTGCCAGGCAAGGCTCCATTTGCTTGGTTACACAGCCTAAGCTGCTCCCACTACTTCCCCCAAAGAAGCCCTTTCTGAAGCCTGAGAGAAGGAAACTCAGATTCTGCTCCCCTGGGGTTCCTGCAGTCTCCTGGCCATCTGCTCCTCGCCCCGCCCCCCTAGATCTGACATGGCTTGTCCTTTAAAGCAGGCTTGCAAGAAGGACACACTGATGCCCAGCTTCACATTCTTGCAGAATCCCTCTGGCGCCGGGGCTGGAAATGATCTGTGCAGGGCTCACAGCCAGCCTAATCATTCCCATACTCACAGATGTAGGGAATCCCAGCTCACTGGCCCAGGGGAGGGAAGGAGCCTCCCTCCTTTTGACAGCGGCTCTCCCTAATGGACATGCTTAGCAGTAATGGTTGCCTGGGAGGAGGATGTGATGGTCTGGAAAGTCAAGTAGAGTTTGCATAGGACATGTATGGCTGGAAGAGGGGATAAGCCACAGTCTGGGAGAGTGCATACGCCCTCGCAGTCTTCACAGGCTGCATTCTGTGTAAACTTTGCAGAAGTCAGGCGTTTGTTTGTTTGCTTGTTTGTTTTTGTTTTTGTTATTTTGGAGACAGGGTTTCTCTGTGTCGCCCTGGCTGTCTTGAAACTCGCTCTGTAGACCAGGCTGGCCTCGAACTCAGAAATCCACCTGCCTCTGCCTCCCAAGTGCTGGGAACAAAGTTGTGTGTCACCAAACCCAGTGCAAGCTAGATATATATTTTTTAACCCAAGTTTCCTTTTGCAATATGCATGGAATGTCCTGTAGCTTTTAAGTAGTGATGAACATCTTGGAAATCAGGGTATGGGAGATGGGTTTGGGAGGTGAACTGTATTTAAATTGTTTTTATGTTGTCTACTTAATTCATTGCTAGCTGCCCCATTGCCCTTGGATCATGTGACTGTACTACTGGTTGAGAAGTTGAATCTGTAAGTCCACTGTGGAAGGTTCACCAACCCTTGCGATCTGTCACTGAAAAGCTAACATCTTTAAAGATGTCTGAGCTTAATTTCCCTGGAAACTGATAGGAAATTTCATGGAGAAAGCTACCACTGGAGATGTGTGTCAAGTGAACAAGGAGAGGACCATTGAGAGAGGCTGGCCAGTATATGATCTCAGTCAGTCATGTGACCACCTAAGGAAGTATGGGGACCAGAGTACCCTCTATAAGACCGAAACAGAAAACTCACCATGTGCCACTCCACTGGGGACATCAAAGACACACTAGCTTAGAAGTATTGCTGTCACCACCCTGGCAGCCATGAAGATATCTAAAAAGAGACACGTGTGCTTCTCTGGCTATTAGACTATTGAGTAGTGGTCCCCAAGGAATTGGAATTTCCCCAAGATTATCACACGGGAGGAAGGGAAAGTCTAAAAGGTCTGGTGTCAGGCAGAGGAGTTTGTCTTCCAGGAACAGACGTCACACAGTTCTGACAGTCAGACAGCCGTACAGGACAGACTCCAGGCTAGGTAAAAATGGCCAGTGATAGGCAGGACTGTACCTTGACTAGGACTGCTTAGTGATACATATCTCTTGCTTTCTATTTAAAATTAAGTTGGGCTGGTGAGATAGCTCAGGCATTAAGGGCACTTGTCATCTTGTACAGGACTTTAGCTTGGTACCCAGTTACCCATAACTTACAGTTATCCATAACTCCAGTTACAGGAGATCCAAAGCCTTTTTCAGCCTCTTTGAACACCAGGCATGCACATAGTACACAAACATACATGCAGGAAAAACAATCACACATAAAATAAATTTATACCCGAATCTCAAATCAAGTCTCCAAGGTGGATATGGGGGTCCCTGGTCCCTTTTTGTTTCTGTCTATAGTCTTACCACGTGAAATAAGTCTTTCTCTGCTATGCACGTTGCTTGTCTCTTCCATTGGTGTGTTGAAGACAGGTGACCCAGCTTAGCTTGTAAGGTCTGCCAAAGCCAAGACTTTGACAACAGATCATTTCAGAGTATTTAAGCTCAGTTCCTCCACAAGAACACTTGAGGCGTCTGACCTTTGTTCCATATGAAGAAAACAATAGAGGTCTTTCCAAATTTAAAAACAGCTTGGACAGTTCACATGATTGCTAGGCATGGTGGCAGGAGGTAGAGGCAGACAGATCTTGGTGAGTTTGATGCCAGCCTGGTCTACCTTGAGAGTCCCAGGCCAGCCAGGATTCCGTTGTGAGACAGACCCTTCAATGAGATGCAAATCGGAACAGCTCTAAATGGCCAGTGGTGAAAGAAAATACAATTTCCACCACATCTATTAAAGACTAGATTGTAATTTTGCTCTTTCCTGCATTACAAAGTTTCATCCGAGGGGTGGAGTGTCTGTTGGCAAGAGCTGAAGAGAGAGTCATACGAGTACATCTGAGACCATTTAAAAACATTTTTATGGGCTGGCGAGATGGCTCAGCGGGTAAGAGCACTGACTGCTCTTCTGAAGGTCCTGAGTTCAAGTCCCAGAAACCACATCGTGACTCACAACCACCTATAATGAGATCTGAAGCTCTCTTCTGGTGTGTGTGAAGACAGCAACAGTGTACTTATTTATAATAATAAATCTTTGGGCTGGAGCAAGGAAGGACTGAGCGAGTGGGGCCGACCAGAGCAAGTGGGGGTTGACAGGAGTAAGCAGAGGCCCTAAATTCAATTCCCAACAGAGGTCCTAAATTCAATTCCCAACAACCACATGAAGACTCACAACCCTCTATAGAACTACAATGTACTAATATACATAAAATAAATAAATAAAATCTTTAGAAAAACATTTTTCTATATTTTGTGGAGTATAATTTATAATCATTTTTATATTTTGTTGTGATAAGTAGACATTCATTCTTGTGTCTAGAATTTTATTTCCGATTACAGTGTAACAATTGTAAGCTCTGCCAGGGAAAAACAGAGTCCACAGTTAGATCTCTAGTTATAGATGCTTAGTCCTTCATAGAAGCCCTTCCATTACTCCACATTGGCTGAACACATTGGACAGAGACCTTGGGAGGGGCCGCCTTCCAGGCAAAGAGTGGACAATGGGTAAGAAGGCAATGTCTGTAGACATTGCTCACTACAGTGAGCCATGCTGTGTTGGACCGTGAAAGGCAGTCTGTGTTCTGGTCGAGTGAGGCTTACTCGGGAGACCCAGTAGAAAAATCTACAAGGGACTGAACTGTAAGCTACGCTCCCAGACACAAGCACCTGATACCACATCAACTCCTCAACTCTTTAATCCTGTGACTATCACATAGACAATGCCCCAAGCTCCCGGTATTCTGGCTACAGCCAGCTATGCTCCTCCCCACAGTTACCAGGCAACAGCAAGGTAGCCCAGCCCACTCTAAAAGGGGCTGCTCAGCCCTTCCTCCCTCTCTCTCTCTCTCTCTCTCTCTCTCTCTCTCTCTCTCTCTCTCTCCTTGTCTCTCCATGTGGCCATGGATGCCCTTTACTACTCTTCCCTCAAAACTGGCTCTCCCATGTTACCCAGCAGTCTGTGGTGCCTGAGAGTAGGCGCTGAGACTGTGCCACCCCCACCCTCCCAGCAGGGTTTTGTGGCCTGTGAGGCCCGATGCCCGGTCCCGCAGCAGTCTACCCGAACTCTGTTGGGACGCGGGTCTCCCATCGTTTTATTTTCCCATGCACAGCGCCCCACAAAGCTGGAGGAGGGATTCCTGGGCCTAACGGTTATCTCTAAGTGGCTAGTTTCCTAGCCTCCTTTAATCTAGTTGTCTATTGAATACTTCTTAGGTCTCCCAGAATACTTCACTGGCGATATATTCACAGCCAAACTCACTAATACCAACAGTGCTACCGTTACAACATTGCTGGGCTGGGCCATTTGCCTTTCTTTCTCCCAGACACTGCTTTATATAGGCGTCTATTACTTCCTGTCTAGACCATCATCTTAATGTCTTCTGCTAAGTCTTATTCTGCTCCAGCTATCTCTCCAGTTAACCCATCCTCTTCACAGTATCGGATGTGACGCCTAACAAGACCACTGACCTTCACTGACCTTCCGTGACCTCAATGACCTTCTGTAGCTACCCATCACCTCGCAAACTGAACCCAAACCAATCAGTTTGACCATCTGTAATCAAATGAACACGTGATATTGCAGTTACTTTAAAACATGAAAGCATGCATTTATTATTTGCACTCAAACAGTGTGTCTCCCCCATCCTATTAGTCAGAGAAACTCATAAAAGGACAGGGCCTGGTACATGGCCAGCACTTGGGAAAGGGTTAGTGCCACTAAACTCCACACTCATTCTCTCAACACTCAACCCTCTTCTCTGGTCCCCAGGGAGGGCCTTCCTACCATAATCCTCCTGGAACTCCCTTCCAACTTTGTCAACACATGTGTGCACACCACACAGTGTCCAGGCGAGTGCGCACACATGTGCACACCACATACAACAAGCACAGACCTGTTGCTTTGTCTGCAGCCTTTCTTCCCCCATCAACAACTACTACTCTCTCACTGTCACCACAGTGTTTGTCTGCGGAGAGCTCTTTTGTAACACCTCTCCCAGAAGAGCACAGCAGGGGCCCGTGAGAACTACATGGATCCCTTCTGAAGCTAACACTCCCAAGGTCAGAACAACCACCCACTAGACCGCATCTTTTAGCATTGCTACATGCCTACATTGGAACCAAGCTTCTTGCACCTGAACATGTAGGGGAGAAACCATGTATAAACTCACCTACAGATTTAAATGCTAATCATCTCTGGAAATGCTGACAAACATGCCCAGGAATGATGTTCCTCCTGCTGTCTGAGGAGGTTTTAGCTCAAGTCAAGTTAACACCCACTGTTCACCATCACAATATACAATAGCAACTTTTATAGTTTTTAGAGTATTTTTAAATACTATAAAATTTTAAAGTATTTTTTTTCTAATTTTGAAAAATGTTATATGCATTGTTTTGCCTACATGTACGTCTGTGTGAGGTGAGGTGTTGGATCCCCTGGAACTGGAGTTACAGACAGTTGTGAGCTGCCATGTGGGTGCTGGGAATTGAACCGGGGTCCTCTGGAATCAGTGCTCCCAACCCATAAGCCATCTCTCCAGCTCCTCCAATAGAAATTTTTAAAGTCTAGAAATAAGCTTAAGAAGAAGTAGGCATTGCCACATGAAAAGTACCACACATGCCTACTGAAGGCTGGCAAAGAAGCCAGGACTAAAAGGGCTGCATTGCCCCTGGAGGGGAAGGATAATCTGCCCAGGAGTGATGCCCAGGCTCTCATGGGTCTTATGTGTCTACTCAGTTAGTTTGATTTCTCTGGAAAACTGTAATACATCCATAGAATATGTTTAGGGTTTTTTTTTTCCTGATAGAAAATTTCAGATGTATAAAAGTAAAGACAGAATAGTATAATAGTATAATGATATTCATGCAAACATTACTTTTTTTTTCCTTTGAAAGTTCCAACTGTGGTTGAAGGGGTTTAGCATAAAGTTCACAATCTTCACATGTGAGTTTACAGTCCAAGACATGATAAATGCACACACACTGTTGTGCAGCCAATCTCCAGGTATCTTTCCTTGTGCAAAACTGACATTCCACAACTTAAGCAACAATCCCCCATCCCGCTAGCCTGGGACACACATTTTCTATGTCTCTCATGTCTTGCTTATGCCACTCACATCCCCAGTGCTCACCCATGTAGCTGCGTGTGCCAGAATTTTTTCCTTTCTTGGGCCAAATGATACTCTGTCCAGCGCTACCTTCTCGCCAGCAAGAAACGACGCGGCACACAAACAGGATCCTTCTGCAGCAAAGCTTTAATGCTCTTGAGAGGGAGAGCATAAGCTTCCAACAGGCAAAGGGCGAAGAGAAGAGA
>NC_034601.1:26642517-26656905 GCF_900095145.1 Mus pahari | reverse complement strand
CGCCAGCAAGAAATGACGCGGCACACAAACAGGATCCTTCTGCAGCAAAGCTTTTATACTCCCCACAATACTCAGTTGTAGAGACTGACCTGTTCATTAGGTCAGAGCTCTCAGGATCTGACGGGTTTTGTGATGAAATCATAAACGTGTCCAAAAGTATGCTTCACTAATCTCTTGAATGTTTCTTCTAATCAAATCGGCAATTAAGACAAATCATCACAAAGAGGAAAGAAATAGAAGAAAGTTGGGAGCTCCAGGTTGGGCTTCCCAGGGTGGGATCGAGAAGATGACTGGACATCTGTGAAAAGGAGACCAGAGATCCTGGAGTAACAAAAGAGTGAGTACAGCCTGAGGCGGGACTGAGACAGCTCAGCTTAGACGGACTCACCCATGACACTGTGTTCACAGGTTCCTCTGGGTTTGGATAACTGCAGGGACTTGTGGCCAAACAGAAACAGATGGCCACCTCTGCTAGGCTTTCTGATTTAGGGGGGTCTAGGATGGGAATGGAGGATGCATCTCTCTAGCAAATCCCCAGGAGGTGCTGGTGGTGCAGGGTCAGGAGATGTCCTTTGAGACTGGTAGTTTGAATGAGAATGGGCCCCATAGGCCTCAAATATTTAAATACTTGGTTCCCAACTGGTAAAACTGTTTAGGAAGGATTAGGAGGTCTGGCCTTGTTGGAGGAGGTGTGTCCCTGAGGAGAGCTTTGAGGTTTCAAAAGCCCATTCTAGGCCTAGTCTCTGCCTTCTGCTTGCAGATCAGTTGTAAGCTCTCAGCTACTGCTCCAGAGCTATTCCTGCCTGCCCGATGGTCATGGACTCACCCTCTGAAGTTCTGAATGAAGCACTTTCTTTTACTGCCTTGGTTATGGTGTCTGTTCACAGCCATAGCATCTAGGACAGACACTAACTTCATTAAAGAGATCGGGGTAAGGAGCGTCTGGTGGTGGAAAGAACTCCCCTGTTAGGCCAGTGCCAGCTGCAGCCTCTTAGAACTTGACTTTCTGTCTGGAAGATGGGTTGATGATATGGTGAAGAGCGAGGGTGGATTTGTGTGTATAACAGAATCGTGTCTGAGAATGTAAGTGCTCAAAAGATGTCCTCCATTTGGCTGGTAAATGTAACAGTTCCAGTGCTTGGCGATGCTAAGCATCACACATATGACTTTTGTGTTCAGGTATTAGTAACAAACCCCAACTGGAGCAGCTGAACGATGGGGAGAACAAGAAGCCATGGGTCTTGGGGGTGGCACATGTGTTAATCATGCCCAATGGCCTAAGGCTGATGCCCACAACTGAAAGAAAAGGTCCAGGGGCTGCTGTGACAGACAGTTCCCGTGGATTCCTCAGGACTGGTTCAGGAAAGAAGGGAATAAAAGCCTGAAAGACAAAAAAATTCCTTAGAGACTTCTAACAACAAGCTTAGTGGCCAGAACTATCAGAATTATCACATGGTTGTCTCTAGGTATCAGTCAGACCATGAAAGGAAGAGCCTGAACTTTCTTTTCTAGACTCTGGCGGGGATGGCGTGGTGAGGAGGTTTAAGTGGGTACTGAGAGACAACCAAGGTCTCTGCCAAGTGATGGCTCAGGGTTTGAAAGCCACAAGTTCAGTGAGTCGGTGGGCTTGAGGCCCACAGCTCAGTGATGGCTAGAATAAGAACTGTCCCAATCATGCTCAGGCATTTAAATACTTGATCCCCAGCCGCTGGTGCTGTTTTGGGAGGCCGCTGGAACCTTCAGAAGGTGTGGCCTTGCTGGAGGGTGTATATCACTGGGAGCGGGCTTTTGAGAGTTTGTAGCCACACCTTACTTCCGGTTCAGTCTCTCTACTTCCTGTGGATGTTTGAAATGTCCTCTCTCAGCTTCTAGCTCTGGCCTCCTGTTGCCATGCATTCCTTACCTTAGTGCTCGCTATCCCTCAGGAACCGGAAGTAAAAATAAATTCTTTTCCCCATAAGTCACTTTTGGCTACGGTGTTTTATCACAGCACGAAAATAATGAATCTGGTCTTTGCTGTGTGCGGAGCAGAGTAAGACCTTGCTTTTCCTCCTAGGTATTTTACATCGCACTATCGTGTAGGCTCATTTGGAAGCAGATCTTTATCTCCCATCCCATCTGCATCTCATGTCCACCTCATTTCCTCAACTCATATCTTCCTTGACCATTCACTAAACCAGGCCCCCAACCGGCACTGAAGACACAGTGGCCCAGTCCTCATGAACCCATCAGGCAGGTGGCAAGGTGGCATTGCATATATATATTGCATATATATTATATATATATATATATTATATATATATATATATTGCATATATATGTTCCTAAACAACAAGGGCTAGCTTGTTAAATAAAGTGGCTTATTTGATAAAAAATAATAGACAAGTTTGCCCACAAACTTCCTTTGGGAAAAAAACAAAACAAAACGAAACAAAACAGAAAAAGCTAGCTGTGCACGCTGGTTTGGATGTTGAATGACTGCATCTTTGAACATCTGTCCCCTTCTGGACTCTCCAGTTTCTTCTGAGGACAAGGCTGATTTAATGGCTGATTTATTTCTACCCCTGGGGGCGCATTTAGTGCTGGCGCATAGTAGGAACTCCAGAAATATTTGTGGTGAGGAGTGGAATCTAGTTTATGTCTTTAATAAAGACTGTCAACTTGGCAACTGGGCTCGTATTCATATGGGTGTGTACTCGCTCACTCGGGTATAAGTGGAACAATAAATTGTTTTAAGGCTCATAAACTGTTTTGTGTGTGCGCCATCCTGGCACCGGATATACGTATCTTGTCCCAATGAGGCCCCTTCAGGGAGACATTAACTCTGAGAGCCTAGACAGGATCAAATATCCTGGAATATGCGCCATGTCCTGTCTGTCCCTCACACATCCTTTTTCCTTCATAGAAACAGTAAGGAGAATTGGCTCTTCCCACTGAAGGAAGTGATGGGAAGGCTACAGGGAGGTGAGCCAAGGTCCCTTTTCTCTCCTCCCTCTCTCTCTCTCTCCCTTTCTTTCTAGAGCTTTCTTTAACACACACATACCATCCCTAATCTCCAATGCCTAATGACATCTTCTGTGAAACTTCTGCCCGTTCTTACATCGTGAGGCTGAATCTATTAGAAAGAGGGGTTTTGCCACAACAAGGACAGTGTCAGTTTATTTTTATTCAAAGAGAACAAAGTACCATGGGATTTTATTATAACATTTCTGTCGTGCCTTTTCTTAACCCCTGGATACATTTACTTCGACCCCTAGTGAAATGAGGATGCTGCAGTGGACTGTTTCCCGGAGTTCCCCACCCTCCATCCTAGTTTGCTTTCTATCGATGTGCTAAAGACCAGGACCAAAGGTGTCTTGGGAGGAAAAGCTTATTTCATTGCACAGCTTACAGTCCATCGTGAGAGAAAGTCAGGGCAGGAACTCAAGGCAGGAACTGAAGCAGAGGCCATAAAGGACTAATGACGCTTATTAGTTTGACTTTCCATGGCTTGCTCAGCCTGCTTTCTCCTACAATGCAGGACCTACCTGAAGTAGGCTGGCCCCTTCCACAGCAGTCATTAATCAAGAAAATGCACTGCAGGCTTGCCTACAGGCCACTCTGATGGAGGGATTTTTTTTTTTTTTCAGTTGAGGCTTCCTCTTCCTGGATGACTCTAGCTTGTGTCGAGTTGACAATAAAGTCTGACCAGCATCCCCACAGGTGTCCCCGTGAGCGTTTCCTACTGGACTAATTGGGACAGCGTGGCTCTGGTACATGCTTCAGAAGCCAGCCTGGACGGCAGGCAGGGGAGGTCAGCATAACCTGATGCTTCATTATGTCCTACTGTTTCTATGTTTTGATCCACCCACAGGAAGGATGCCCGGCTATGAAAAGAACCGTCTCTGTGTGCTGTTTCCTCGGTGTGGCACTGGGGAGGCAGGCTAGCCCGGAGTCTGACGGCTCTAGGCTTTAATGACAGTTGCATATCTTTCGGCAAGCAACTTAGCCTTTCGGGGCCGCGGTTTCTCCATGTATGAGATGAGGCAGTGACCACTTACTTAGGACGTCTGTAGGACGGTCATGATTATGTCTCTGATCATACATTGGTCGTTAGGTAGCTGGGCTATGTGTGGTTCCTTGGCCATAGGTAGGTACGGAAGCTTCCCAGGTTCTAGGCCCTGCATAGTTTTATCAGTTGTGTTCTTACTTGTTCTTTGTTGATCCCTCAGCCCAGTCCTACTTCACTTATTTGTAGAAAACTGGGACCTATGATTCAGACACTGGTTTCGTGTGTGTGTGTGTGTGTGTGTGTGTGTGTGTGTGTGAGAGAGAGAGAGAGAGAGAGAGAGAGAGAGAGAGAGAGAGAGCACGCGCGCGCGCATGCATGCCCATAGAGGCTCCCCTGGAACTATAGTTATAGGCAGTTGTGAGCCTCCTAACACTAAAAACTACATTTGGGTCCACTAGAAGAGCATCGAGTGCTTGTAACTGCTGAGCCATCTCTCCAGCCTAGGCTCTCCAAGATTACTTGACACTGCATGCTTTCCCACTGTCCCCTGCAGTGCTGCTCATAGAACAAAGAGCCTTACTCTGCAAGCTTGGAACACTTACTGCTACTTTCCTACTGTGGCCAGAAGGGAGGTTTATGGGGTAGAACTGTCTTGCCAATCTGAGATGTGGACCTAGACTGGCAGCTCACTCTCCTTTTTTCTGGGGAGTCCTGAGAGGGCTTTATTCCTGCTGGTCATTTTTCCTGGACACCTTAAGATAAGGGGTGGCAGGGGTGTGTGTGTGTGTGTCTGTGTGGGGGACTGAAACACACAGTGAGACACACCCAAACATAGACAGGAAAGCAAACGAGACATAAACAAAGGGAGAGGGGGCTGCAGACAGCTGGCAGGAACTGGAGGTCTGAGGGGGACACACAGAGAGAGGCAGAAAGCAACATGAACATGTAGGGGAGATGCAGTTCAAGAGAGAAGTTAGACTTAGGGACTGACAGAGTAAAACAGTGTCTCGGCTGAAGATGTGGAAGTTGCACCCAGAAATCTTCAGGCTGATCTTGGTTCTTGGCTTTCAGCAGCCAGTGGAGGATCATGTTCAGAAGACATGCTTTGAAAAGTGGGCCAGGCAGACTTACAGGGACAGCTGGGCTTCAGCTGCGGTTGACAGCGGCCAGTCCTCTAATCCAGGGCCTACTCAACAGGCAAAGCAGGAGAGCTCAAACTCTTCCCACAGCTTCTCTTGGGACAAAGATGAGGCTCCTGTGGTCCATCACAGCCAGGGCTGACAGAATGGGACATAACTGTGTCCAAGGATGCACTGGGGAGCCTGCCAAAGACCTGGGGCTACACCACTCTGGACCAATCTAGCCCCTGCTGGCATCTTGTGAACATGGGAATAGCCAGCCCCATAGCTGAACAGTGCTGTCCTTCCCATTGCTGTGCCCCAAAGCACATGCTGTCCATGAGGCTTTAGGAATGCTTCTCATACAGCAGAGAGCCTAATAACCAGTCAGTCCTGTTCTCCACAGAGAGACATGGTCACCGGAAAATGCCTTTCTGGGCAAGTTGCTCTGGTTTCAACACATCACCTCCAGAAGCCCTTAAAGACCTCTAGTACTAACAGGGCTGGGGTAAGTCCTGGTCCCAGAGCCTCTCTAGCCTGCTTTATAGCCCCCATTCCTTCTTGTTTCTCTTCACCTGCCCACCACAGTCAAGACTCCTGTTCTGCCCCTGCAGGCATGCTGGCCTACTCCTGTCTCCTAAGGGTTCAGGAGCCTTTCTTTATCCCTGGGCCTCTATCACCTGGTGACTAACTCTGTCGCTGGTCTAGAAGGGTACTGAGCTTGGGGCCTAAAGAGATGTGCTTCTCTTTCCCTGTTGGAAAGGATGGAGACTCTTAAAAATGCCATCCCAGTGATGCTGGCCTCTCAGAGTAGACATTGTCATATGAACTATAAATCTCAGAGAAACCTCAGCCCATCTGTAGATTAGGAAACTGAGCCCAGTAAACTCACAAGATAACAGCATCCCTCTTCTCCTTATCCATGTGTATTAACACAAGCTCAAGGGTGCTCAGTAGGGGCAGTTCACCAGAGTGTGAGCTCCGTGAGGCTAGGACATGGAGGAACAGCAGTCAGGCCCACGGAGGAAGCACTCAGAGAGCTGGCACCTATGGCATTGTCCACAGCCAGCCGAGTCTTCATCAGCCCGGCCGGCACTCACTGTCTTTCCATTTCCTGTGGCAGGCAAAGCATTCTTCCATGCACCATCAAACAGCTTTCTCCCCATGTACCATCCAGGGGACTGCCCTGAGACCACAGAGAGGAGTGATGTCTTCAGGACTGCATGCTATAGCCATGACCCCAGCCCAGGTCTGTGATTCAAAACCTGGGTAGGCACGTGGCACTCCAGCTTGTACATGAAACACTGGTCCCAGGGGCTGGAGAGATGTTTCAACGGGTAAGAACACTGACTGCTCTTCCAAAGGTCCTGAGTTCCAATCCCAGCAACCACATGGTGGCTCACAACCATCCGTAATGGGATGTCTGAAGGCAGCAACAGTATACTTAAATATAATAAATAAATCTTTGGGCCAGAGCAAGCAAGGTCCTGAATTTAATTCCTAGTAACCACATGATGGCTTACAGCCATCAATACAGTTACAGTGTACTCATATACATAAAATAAATACATAAATCTTAAAGGAAGAAAGAAAGAAAGAAAGAAAGAAAGAAACAAACAAACAAACAAAGAAGCAAACACTGGTTGGTCCAGGAAGGACGCTCTTTCTGGCCCTTTACTTCCCCCTGGAAAGGAAAACCCGGAGCAGTAGGACTGACCTCACCTGTAGTGGCACAGGGGATCAAACAGTCCCAGACACAGAGAAAACCTCCAGTTTGGGGTTTTTCTTCTCTCAGCTGTCAGACTTCATAGTATTCCCTAGAAGTGGTCTACCCTACTGTGTGCAAGGCAGAAGAAAGTGGGTGGTGCTTTGAATGTTTATCTCCCCCATCCCCCAAACTCACCTCCCAGCCTATATAACTTGGAGAATCGTCTGTTGTTTATGCACTACCCAGATGTGTGTACGTGGTAGAGCTTCCTGGATAGATACAGCAAGGCACTGTTGCTTGGCCAGAGAATGAGTAACGGCGCAGGCTCCACAAGGGAGCTGGGGTGGTGGGTGAGGAGTAGTTGTTGTCCCTCGTCCCTGGTTATGGCTGAACTGTAAGAACTAGACCACTTGAGGTATTGTAGGACCAGCCCTTTGCTACATTTCAGAACCGAAAAGCATTTTTAGTTGACTGTATGGGATTTTTCTAATGCCACTTTTCTCTCTACCTATTTCTATTTTGTCACATCAGTCTTATTATATATATATATTTATTTATATGTTTACATATATATATATATATATATATATATATATATATATATATATATCTGTCTATCTATCTATCTATATATATATATATCTATCTATCTATCTATCTATCTATCCATCTATAGAGTCCCATTATGTAGCCCAGTTTATTCCTGGACTTATAGTCCTCCTGTCTCAGTCTTCNTATATATATATATATATATATATATATATATATATATATATATATATATATACTTCTGTCTATCTATCTATCTATCTATCTATCTATCTATCTATCTATCTATCTATCTATCCATCTATAGAGTCCCATTATGTAGCCCAGTTTATTCCTGGACTTATAGTCCTCCTGTCTCAGTCTTCTGTTTTAATTTTAGGAGTGGGTCATGAGGCACAAATGTGAGGTAGATGTTTTCTGGTAGAGACTTAGTAGCATGGGCTTCCATCTTAAGGCAATGAACCAGGAGAAATCCCAGTGGAATATGCAGTGGGATAGTCAGTGCGCACTCACAGGTCTGATGTCTCCAGGAAAGGAGGCACAGCTCTTTATCCATCACCTCAGGAGCCTTGGGAAGTCACACACCCTCTCTGAGCCTTAATTGCCCAAGGAAAGGGGATGAGATTGGCTTTAGACCTTAAATTCTAACTATGTCAGGGTTTCTATGAAGCACACATGGTCTCAGTTATACAGTTACATGGAAATAGAATTTTTGGACATATCTTAGAGGAGATGATTTTGTTGAGAAAAATTACTTTGTTGGTTTTCTTACATATGACTTGCCAAGGCTAGAAGAGATCTACTTTTTCAGTACATGGATATTGGTCTTATGTAGCTATTTACACTCATACTTAAATAAATTTATAAGGGAGAACTATTCAGCCGCCTGACTGTACTAGCTGTGTCAACTGTTCCAAAGGAATGTGGGTGGCCACGGGATCACCTCCTGTAAAGGATGTTTTTATCACTGCAGGAAGCTCCTTCCCATGTGGTCTAGATGTTCAGTAGGTTCAGAATGTGTGGTTTACGGAGAGCATAGGGCACAGTGCCTAGAACACACTAGAACTGTCTTCCTCCTGGCAGCTCTGAGGCAGGAGAGAGTGAGTCCTCTGTTCTGGCATGCACAGCCAGGAGGCGCAGCCACCCGCTCTGGGAGAATGCCCTTCTTATGTGCTCCCCGCCACTGCTGGTTTCTGTTACCTTGGTCCTTGGTGTCAATAGCCAGTTGTTCAGTTGCCATGGCTGAACAACTGACACTTCAAAAAGGTCCAGAACCAGCTGGGCAGTGGTGGCACACGCCTTTAATCCCAGCACTTGGGAGGTAGAGGCAGGCAGATTTCTGAGTTCTAGGCCAGCCTGGTCTACAGAGTGAGTTCCAGGACAGCCAGGGCTATACAGAGAAACCCTATCTCAAAAAACAAAACAAAACAAAACAAAACAAAACAAAACAAAAAAAGGCCAGAACCAAACTCAGTCCCATTGCCTGTCCCCATCGGTGACTGCCCATGGCTCTGGCACCTTTTCTCAGAAGTCTCTCTCTGTGTTTGTTTCTTTTTTTCTCCCTCCCCCGACCACTCACCCTGGTCAAATTCTCTTAATTAAGCCTTCAATTCAGGCTTATCCCTGCTTCCTTGTGCCAACATCTTGTCTCGACTCCCTCCCCTCTTAGTTGTTGAAGCGCTCTTACAGATACCTGCCTGGTTGAGGAGCAGCAACAGAGTACACAAAGGACTGATGGCTGCAGGCAGAAATGCAGAGTCTACAAGCATAGGTGACTGGACCATTTTGTAGGAGAAATTATCTGAGCATAAGAGCCAGGGAAAGGTGAGCCCCACCCATACCCTAAGAATCTTCTCAGCCCTCTGGCTGTTCCAGGGTTCTCCTCTTGTCTATAACAATCAAACTCTACTCTTCTACCTCTCATTCATTCACTCATCATTCATTCCCAAGCTTCCACCTTGCTGAGGGCCCCTCACTCATTCATTCATTCATTCATTCATTCATTCATTCATTCATTCATCATTCTACCTTGCTGAGCCTCATTCATTCATTCATCATTCTACCTTGCTGAGCCTCATTCATTCATTCATTCATTCATCCATCATCCTGCCTTGCTGAGGGCCCCTCTTTACTTATTCACTCATCATTCATCCCTACACCTCTACCTTGCTGAGGGCCCCTCTCATTCATTCATTCATTCCTCCATCCATCCATCATCCTGCCTTGCTGAAGGACCCTCTCACTCATTCACTCATCATTCATCCCTAAGCCTCTACCTTGCTGAGGACCCTGAATTGGACTCTGTGATACCAGATCCAGAGTTGAAAAAGACATAAGCTCCACCCCCTGAATGCAAATAATCCACTGAGACAAAGCAAGCAGTTACAAGACCAAGACATGTCAGAGATGGGAGGCTCCATCATCCTGGTTCAAAGGGAAGCCAGGGATGGGACAGTGACCGACAAAACCAGCAACCAGAGAAGGAGACGGGGCTCTAGAGGCTGAAGCTCAGGGCAGTGTACAGCACCAGAGGCCCTGGACTGATCCAGGAAGAGAATTTAGCACAGGCTACCTCGAATCTAAGTGGTGGGCTTTGAGGAGGGAAGTCAGGAGCCATGCTCAAGGAACATCATTCAGAAGACTCTTGTTAGTCCATTATCAGGAAGCTAGTCCAGGAGTCAGAACCTGAGGTTAGGAACAGGGCACAGCATGGGCACAGGCTAACCTCGCCCAGCTGCGAGGTTCCTCTCATGGGGCTTACCTTCCTGGTATAGGCTGATGAGTGAGGGGGAAAAAAAATAGCTCGCCATCTGAGTTCCTTTTCTCTTTTTCCTTCTATAGATCTACAGGGCAATAGGGCACAGAACCAGAACCAACACCAACATCACACTACCCAACTATACTCAACAAGAACAGGTCATTGCTAGCCTACCAAGGCCCACTGCAATGAAGAGGGCTGCTTGGGGGCTGCAGGGCTGTCCTTTAAAACCTGGAACTGTCTGGTAGCTCTGTGGAAGCATGGAGTGTTGTGTTCCACAGTGTGCTGGGGAAGATAGAAAGAGGTGTGTCTGAAGCCAGGGCACGACCCAGTGGGTGTTTACGGCATGTGTGGGTCCTTGATGTGCTTTGGCAAAATTGTTTCTGTTTTCCCTCAGATCTCTGGCCTAATGTTGCATAAGTGGACAAGGGATACAGTGAAGGGAGCTGGGCGGGTCACAGTCACTGTCATGTTGGCACCTGGCCAGGGACACCTAGATAGAGCATTTCAGATGTCCATGGAGGGAGGCAGGGCTTGGGGGAAGCTGGAGTACATTTCCCCAGGGCAGCGACCTCACTCTCTAACCATTAGGGCCACAAGCCCATTAAATGTCTTTGTGGGAGTTAGAGAAAGCACCTCTCCCTGTGTGGACATCCCTCTTTTCGGCTTGACAGCAGAAAGTCTGGCGCTCAGTTCCAACACGCTCGGTGGGGTAATCCACACAACTGTAGCCAGTGGCCTCCTTTTCCATTTCCTCTCCAAGCTGCAAACAGTGGACTCAGGGTTGAACACACAAGAGGACTGACATAAAAGAGAGTGGATGGGAGGCTTATGGAATGATTCAGTCTCAGAAGCCAGCCACTGAAGAGCCAAAACCACACTAAGCCAAGTGTCTAATATTACAGACTGAAGTCTTCACTCTTAGGAACTACAATGGCTATTCCTGGTGGTCAACTTGACTACATTTGGAATGAACTACAATCCAGAAGTGGAGGGCACAGCTGCAATCCAGATCTTGAGGCATAATGGCCATGAAAATATTAGGCCCAGGCAAAATGGTACACATATTTAATCCTAGGAGACAGAGGCGAGTAGATCTCTGAGTTCAAGGTCAGCCTGGGACCTAGAACAATTCTAAGTAAAGAAAAGCTTAGCTGCAGGCATGGTGGTACACATCTTTAATCTGGGCCACACCTTCTGCTGGAGGCCCACATAAGAACAATGGAAGAAGGAAGGTTCAGTCTTCCTCAGCTGCTTGTACCTACTTGCCAGCACATCAGTTGGAACCCACTTCTTCAGGATTCCAGCTTATGGGGAAGCCCAGTTATCACACCTAGCTTTGAGAGACCGAGCAACTCCTAGATTCTCGGACTTCCTCACAGCTGCCCACTGCTGGGTTAGTTGAACTGCAGACTATAAGTCTTTCCGATGATTTCCCTTAATATACGGGGACATCCCAGGAACCCTGTGACTCGAGAGTACCCTGAGTAATGCAGGAACTTCCTCAGAGCTGTGAGGCACAGGGAAGGCTGAGGTCGTCCCAGGAGTGATTGCCAAAATGCCCTCTTCCTTCACAAGCCCATTAAATAGACTTGTTCTCTATTCACACTTAGACACTCGTGTGTTAAACAGGTTTTGATTTATGTGTGTTTTTTAATACATGTCTTTAATATCTGCCCATAATTTTATTCTTTCTCCTCAATTCCAAGCTCCCAGAAACTGCAGACTGTGCAGAACTTGAGACTCTTTCTCAGGGAAGTGTCTGGCCCATTGCCACCTGGTGCTTTTAGATGAGAATGATGATGATCAAGCTCAGATCCCTAACTGTAGCACTCCAGACTTTCCATCATCTGGCCTTTAACCTACTTCCTTTCTCATGCCCATTACTCTGTCTTAGCATCCTATGTAATAGTCCAGCAAGCTGACACCCCCCCCCCCAGGCATCCCATCCCCATGACTTAGCTTCAGCCTCTTCCCTTCCTCCTGCCTCTAAGGATCCACACCCAGGCCAGCTTTGGAGAACTAGTTCCAGTGCTTTTTCCCTGTCCTGAGTCCTTGTGCAGGAGTGATCTGCGTCTTTGCCTTCCTGGGACTTCTGTTCAACTTCTTATGGCCCTCTTGACCTTTAAATGTGTATAACTGCTGTTGGAGTAAGGGCTGGCCTCCTGGTTGGGGGCCAGCGTCTCATTCATGCCCCTCTCTGCACCCTTCACTCCAGGGATGGCTGCCTGGGATTCAGCTCTGTGGCCCAGACAAGTTCCACCCTGCTCTGGCTGTATGTTTGCTCATCCCTGGTGTAGGTTGGACATCATGGATCTCTAAGGTGGCTCTGAGCTCAAGCTCACTTAGTGAGTCCCCGGTAAATACAGAGTTAGAAGGAGATCTGTTCCATTAAGAAGAAACTTCAAGATTTTTGGATTGTTAAGAAGTTAGAAATTCAAATCAGTTAGTCGCAGGCACCAGATTTTTCACTCCCCGTGAATGGGGACAGTAGTGACTCAGAGAAGATGGTGCCAGGATTCAATATCTGTTGTTCCAATGTGGCCTATCCTGAAGTTCCCCTTCCACCCTTTTTGAGGCAAAGGTGTGGCTCACACTCTGGCAGTGATGGCTGGAATCTACCCTGTGTGTGCCAGAGCCCACTGTACAAGCTCAGGACTGGATGTACCATGACAGTCATCAAAGGAGCACCAAGACCTACACCAAGACCTATTTTTGGCATTAGTTAAATTACTAAGCACTTAGGGCTTTAGTACCCTGACAAATCCTCTTAAAATAGGACCTATATTGTCTCCCCAGAGTGACTCAGCACCCCATACAGTAGCTGTGATTCACAAAAGTGTGGGCACCCAGGGTGTGTGGTTGCTTCTTGGAGGCTATTCCGCTCTCCCTCTTAGAACCCAGAGGGTCACAGCCAGGAGACGAGGTACCCACACTTCACACCCTCAGGCTTCCGGAATGCCACTTTTCTCGCAACTACAAGCTCCTGTGCTTGGCTCCAGTTGCCAACCTACCCCCCCATCCCCAAGGCAAGGGTTGCTGGGACAACTTCAGAGCTGCAGTGGGGGGTAGGGAGACACACCGGAGTCCCGAGTGTTCAGTGTGGAGCAGATGATGTCCTTAGGGCTGGGAGGATAGGGATGCCCCATCTGGTAGAGGTCCAGCCAAGAGTCTCGGCTTCAGGCCCAGCCAGGCTGCTGACTCACTGTGGGCTCTTAATTGTCTGTGGAGAACAGGCCCAGCTCTGGGAAGCCCTAACAACTCAGTGGTGTTGGAGCTACTACAGACCAGAGCCCGTGGGCTGAGATAAAGGACCACTGGGCCACAGACAACTGGGCAGGGGAGTGGACCAGGGTGGGAGACAGAATGAGAGGAGGAGATAAGCCCCTACTCTCCATGCTTGCAGAGGACTGGTAGGACAGATAGTCTGAGGGAGAATGGTGGGCGTTGGACAAGCCGGGACTAAGCCCAGCATGCTTGCGCCAGAAGAGGTGGGCCACACAGCTCTCCGATCCCATAGCTGGGTTAAAGATCTCTGGTTTCTCCACAGACTCTAACAGCGTTTTTTAAGTCGAGTAAGATGAGCTCATATACAAAAACTCAAGATCCACTTTCACCTTCCTCAGCATCACAAGGGGAGCCACCTAGTCTTCTGCTTTGTCTCATTACACAAATATGAGGGAACAGTAGGTGTGCACTCTCTACCTGCCTTGTCAAATGCTGTGACCCAGACGGTGGCTGTGCATCTCATGGCTCCAGGTAAAATGCCAAGTCTTGGCACAGCATGGAGATAATGTTTAAAGCATTCTCAGGAATGTTTTTGTGATCTATAAGTCCTCCCATTCACCGAACATGAGAAGCTCTGTGTGTGTGTGTGTGTGTGTGTGTGTGTGTGTGTGTAGGTGGGCAGTAGGAAGTCCATTGCTTTGGGGAGGAAGGAGTCATAGTTGCTAGTGCTCAGATCTCACCATCAAACTAGAGTTTTGCGAGTCCCCAAAGTGACAAGCTCAAAAGCCAGCTGCTAAAGAGGTAGGGTTTTCAAAGGGCCTGAGATCAGATCAGGGTTTATGTGTAAGCGATTTCTACAAGGCAGGAAGAGGGTGAGTGTGGGGAGCCGCCCTCACATTCGCCATTACAAGATAGCGCTGATGTCCTGCGCTCTAACATACTAACAAGGCAGCTGCGCATGTGCTGGGTAGATTTCCATTCCCTTGCGCCCTGCCTTTCCCGTGGCGTCATCTGGGGTAACAGCAGGCCGCCAACC
>NC_034601.1:26632070-26642506 GCF_900095145.1 Mus pahari | reverse complement strand
AGAAGGATCCTGTTTGTGTGCCGCGTCATTTCTTGCTGGCGGGAAGGTGGCGCGGGACAGGTGAGCATGAGAAATCCCATGTCTTATTTCTCCTGATCCCAGGAGAAGCAGCAGAGGGAAGCAATGGGTCAGCTTACTGAGACACAAACCTTCTTCTTCCCACCCAGGGCTTCAGCCTGGTGGGGGAAATGTGTCTCACAGGTCAGGATTCTTGAGTGCCTTGTGCAGTTTCAGGGTCTGACCACTCAGAGATTCCCTACACTAACTTAGTAGTGTCCGTGGCATAGCAGGGTCTATCTCTGCATGCTCCTAGGAGCTGATAAGGAATTCTGTTGAAAATTCAGCAAGGGAGGCTAGAGTAGGGCAGGACCGAGAGTATGGCTAAGGCTGCTTGGAAGAGCTGACATACCTCAGGGACATGTAGGACCCAGAAGAAATCTCAGAGGGGCCATGTCAGAGGCAGCTGAGCCAACATCCCCTCACCCTGGACCCGTGTGAGCCTCCTCCGGGCTAGCAATTCCTAGCCGTGGCTGCAGAGAAATCTCACCTGTAGATGAATTTCCCAAGCCCATGCTCCAGACTCTTTTTGTGACATTGGTCTCTCTCTCTCTCTCTCTCTCTCTCTCTCTCTCTCTCTGTGTGTGTGTGTGTGTGCACATGTATGTGCATTCTTGTGGGTGCACAAGTTCACAGGCATGTGAAGGTCAAAGGTCAACCACCAGTGTTGTTCTTCAGGATTTACTGCTGGTTTTGAGAGAGCATCTCTCAGTGGTCCAGGACTCACCAGTTAGGCTAGGCTGGCTACGAAGAGCATCCCAGGAATCCTGTTGCCTCTGCTCCCCTGGGATTACAAGCACACCCCCACACCTGACTTTTTAGGCGTGGGTTGGGTCAAACTCAGAGCTTCGTGCTTACGTAGCAACATTTTCCTGATTATCTCCCCATGCCTTGGTTTTAGTGTATTTTAAAAAACGTTCCTCTGGTTTATGAACCCAGGAGGAAAATTACTTTCTTTGGGGACAGAAATGTCCTCCGTCTCAGGGCAAGGAGAATGAGGGAATGATAGGACTCCCAGGAAATAGTGACTGGGGAATCATGCACTGCCACCCAACCTGAGTGCTTACCTGCTGAGCCTTGAGCCTCTCCCTGCCTGCCACACTCCCCTTTCTGGGTGGTTCCTTCCCTGGCCCAATCTGAAGAGGTAACCCTGGACCTTGGAAGGGACCCAAAGATTGTAGTAAAGTTACAGGACCAAGAGATCATGGGGGAATGAATGGGTTTGAGATGGCAGAGTTGCTGGTGGTGGTGGTGGTGGAGGTGGTGGTGGTGGTGGTGGGGGGTCTCTTTTTGTTTTTGTTTTTTAATTGAATAGACCAAATTGTTACCTATAGTGTGTTTCTGTTCCCCCAGAGAGTAAGCCATGACTATCTGCTGCCAGATACAGCTGAGTCATTCTTTCCAGCTCTCCAAAGCCAGGACACTTTGGTTGACTTCACGGTGGGGGAGGTGAAGTAGATCTGGTTCTTCAGAAAGGAATTCAAGTTACACAAACCGATGTGTGTTCATGCTCTGTTGCTCTGTTTCAGTTACAAAGAAAGAAGAGTGTGTGCCTGCTTCCAAATGGTGCTTCCAGCTCTGGGGGGCCTCGCTCCCCTGTGGCTGCTCCTCACCCCGTCTCACCCAGAGACAGGCTCCGGGTTGTGACTCAGAGGCTACTCCATGGAAGACAGACTCTAGGGAGCATTGGGAACTGATTAGTTGGTGGGTGGGTGTGAGCTTGGGGCTTCTGTGAATGGCCCAGTGCTGTACAGAAGTTGGGTTTCACACGCTGGAACAAATGGGTCTTTTGTGAATAATAACTGACCTTTGTTTCCTTCTGCCTGGTCTCCCTCCCCCCCCCAACCCCTCCTTCCTTCATGCTGGCCCCAGCCAGGATCCTGGGTGCTCCTGCCTGGACTTGCCAATGGGATCGGACATCTCTGCCCCATTGAAGGGCTGGGATGGGAGATGTTGGAGAAGGGCCACTGTCTTTGTGAACGATGTCCGGCACTGTGTCAGAATAACTTTTAAGGTCTGGTTCTGCTATTGCCTTTTTATTTTTCTCATCTTCAGTGGTAGTGGGGACAGTTGCTAGAGTCAATCAGAGAAGAGCAGGAGGGCACTGACCCCTGATTGCTACCCAGGGTACTTCAGTCTTAAATTACACATCCCCAAGCCCAAATCAGTTGCTATTAAATTAGTAACTGGAGATCTGACTTCTTTCAGATCTGATGCCTTGGCCAGAAAGGCTGGTACAGAGGACCTGCCTGCTCTCTCCGCTCTGGCTAAGATCCTGACAAAACAGAGTCCTTTCTCTCTCTTCCAATTTCTGCTGAAACAGCAAAGATGGCAGCAGCAGCAGCGATCCCAAAACTCAAGAGCATCATCTGCCCTACCTCATTTGCTGGGATCTATTAATCTCTTACAATAGCCAGCAGCTAACCCATCTGGCAGACACCTGGTCTTGATTTAATTAACTGGAGAGAATCGAAAGAGGTAGGTAAAAATCTGTAACTAGCAATAATCTCTTAAGATTTCCTTTGTTGAGCCACTCCCTCCCTCTCCCCTCCCAGGCAGTGGAAAAGGATGAGAGGGAGCCAAAGGCAAACACAGTTGAATTCCTTTTTGAGTAATTGTTCCGGAAAGCCTCTGGGGGAAAAAAAATTCTGGCTGTTTAACTCAGCAATTGGAGCTCGCATTTAGGAACATCATCAAACTGTGAACGCTTTGATCTCTTGAATGCTTTTGTACGTAAGGAAAACCACTGCCCCTGCGCCTATGCTGAGCTGTCACAGGGCTTAGAAGCTCTTGGCACTTGGCCAGGAGTAAGAGGTTTGCAAGGAGCTGGCTCTGCTGGGGAAGGAAGCAGCCAGATGCCTGGGAGGGAGTGTCCTAAGAGGAGCCAGGCGCCTGGCCAGGACACACCCCTTCATTTTCTAGTCCATAAAATAAGGAGGCGGGGCTACATGAGTTCTCAATTTCTACATCCTTGCCTTCCCAACTACAGAAGCCCTGTCGTTTTTATTTATTTTTTCTCTTCTAGGAAATGAGATCCCTTCCTACACCACATACCTGGAGGTGAGGTGCCTTCTTAAGGGAGTGGGGGAGGTCCCTAGATGCTTGCTCTGCAGGCTCATCAGAATATTTAAGGAAAAGATGGACGGGATTAAGAGGCTCTTTTGAACAGTGGTACAACTCAGATAGGTTCTAAGGACCTGTAGCCTCCGAGGAGAGCAAATTTAACTTGCCTCTGGGGGGTTGTGGGGCACCTGTGACCTCAACCTTAATGAGCATCATATGTTCAATAGCATTCAAGTCCGCAAGGGCCTTCTGCAGCCACCCACATCAAACCGTTGCCACACGCCTGTGTGCTGTCCTGTGGGGAAGGACAGGACCAGGGCAGCATGGGCTGCAAACTGTCCGTGTCTTCATTCACACTTGCGTCCTACAGATATTAAAACCTACTATGGAGGGACTTCCTCTAGGAAGACATAAAGAACTACCTAGAGTATTTGTTAACCTCAGATAGAAAGGGTACCAACAGACCAAAGAGTTCACCGAAGACCAGTTTGGTGAACTGAGGGATTCATCGAGGTTATTTACAGGACTACGAGTGACTCCGGGGTAGCCACACCACTCAAGAGGCCCGCCCAGAGCATGAAAAACCCAGAAGCTACATCACCGAAGACCTACCGCTTACCGGGAGAAGTGGGGCCTCACAAGGACCCCAGGATGGAATGAAAACAGGCCAGACATCACGAGGGTCTCCTGTGGATAACTACAGGCGCTCTGAGTCAAGTCAGGGATGGCCATGTCCACCGTGGAGAAGAGAGCTAAGATAGCTTAGGCCTCGGGGTGATAAAGGCATTCAGCAAAATTTTGTGTGGATCTGCAACAAAGTCATTCACAGGAAGACATACCTTTGTTAATGAGCCAGGATAACCTTCGGACCTCAACAGAGTCACTATTTCTGTCCTTAGGGTTCACACTCCTCCTTCAAGGTCAACTCAGTCCTGTCTTCTCTCAGAAGCTTCTCCAGGTGTCTCCGTCTTCTGCTCACAGAGGGCTTGCTCCAACTCAGCGGAAATGAAATCATACCACGTATTACTTTATGCCTTTTCTCCTTTGCACACATAGTTCCTTGTGGGCATGGACTAGAGGAGACCTTGTTGGCTTCAGTATGCCCGCTGAGATTTTTTTCCCCAGGCATGTGGAAGGGTGGTCCTGTACCTCTGCATCTTCTCTGGGCTCTGGAGTTTCAAATTCTGTGCATTCTCTCCTCCCAGTTTTGAGTTCTCACAACATTCTTTTCTCTGGGTGTACTTCCTAGGTCACTCTGCTCTGGGATAGTTAATATCCTCCCCTGTTCTGGATATTCTAGGGGTTTCAGTGCAGCTAAGACCACACCGTTATATTCATAACTCCATACCACTGGTTCACATTAAACGTGGATGGAGTCTGTTGTCACTCTCATTACAACTAACCTCAATGTTCCCTATATGGGTGATTATTGTTTCATTTATTTAACTCAGACTTGTACTTCTCTATAGTGGGCTGCAGGTAAGACTGTGCCTCATTTGATATGGTGAGGTCTGAGTCTTCAGTGAGACATAGAGTCTGTGAGTGTGAGCTCAAATGCGTGTCATGCCCTGTGGCTTGGCCTGCATCCTGAGCCCTGTGCCCAGAGAAGTACGATTACTTCCAGCACTGGCAGCTCTGGGGGATTGCTCCTTGTGGAATCACAGGCTGAGTTTATTTTTATAACAAGTATTTACTGCAGAAGAGCCTAGTAGAATCTCCTGGGTTTCACAACTCTTCCGGCTCTATTACAGGCACAAAGCAATGCCCGCTGTGGCTCCTCTTCTCCCCAGTCCCCCACAGAGATGCCTGCTGGGAGCCATAGCATCAGGTTAAAGTTCCAGGGCAGGCATCTGAGGCCAGGGCTCAGGGCACAGTGGGATCCTTTTGGGGAAAGTTATCTAGGGTAGAGTCATCTCATCCCCAAATAAATGGGAAAAGAAGACAGGGCTTATGGTCTGGAGAGTGCAGGGAGCCAGCCAGTGTCAGTGTAAAGCCATCCACACAGGGTTAGATACACTGTAGAGCCCAGCTTCAGTTGGCTCCTGATTCTCCTCCCTCCCTTTCTCCCTCCCTCCCTCCCCCACCTCTGGACTTCATACTTTCCTTTGTTCAAATAACTTAAGGGGTTCACGGTATGTGGACACTTGTCACTCCCTGGACATAATTGTGTGTGTGTGTGTGTGTGTGTGTGTGTGTGTGTGTGTGTGTGTGCACGAGCTCAAGTTCACTCGTGGGCTCACATGTAGGTGGAGGGCAGAGGATGATTTTAGGCATAATTTCTCAGGAGCTATCTACTTTGTTTTTAAGGCAAGGGCCATCTGTCATCAGGACCCAGACTCACAGGTTGAGCTAGGCAGGCTGGCTAATGAGCCCCTGGAATCTGCCTGTTTCTGCTTTCCCAGTGCTGAAAACACGCCACTGGGAACAGACTTAGGTACTCATGCTTGTGGGTGGTATTCTGTACGGTAGGGATAGGATAACCATGCATTCAGTCTCTAATGATGCACGTAACGAATAAAGGAAACCGTAAAGGAACACACAGCACATATCAGATAGACAGGCAGCAACAAGACAGAGAAACGTCAAACCAGGCGCAACATACAATAGACAACAGGAATAGCCTGACTGAAAGAACAAACAGACAAGATCATCAAATCCAAAATCAGATGAGGAAACCATAGTGAGGCAGCCAGCTGGGGTTCCTGACTGAGAGCTTCCTTTCCATGGATGAGCTTCCGGCTTCCTCTTCGAACTACCTGCATTACATCTTAGGATAAACAATAATACCTTCTGTTGAAACCCGTTTACCTTCTGTTCTCAAGGGCACAATGGTTTGGGGTTTTTTGTTTGTTTGTTTATTGGTTTAACGACCATTATATGTTTTTATTTTCCTTTCTCCCTGTCACAGAGTTATGGGGCCAGCGTGCCCCAGGAAGGACAATCTGTTCTAGAGGACAGGTTGAGTGAGACAAACATGACTGGGTCTGAATTGGTGTGTGTGTGTGTGTGTGTGTGTGTGTGTGTGTGTGTGTGTGTGTTATAGGGCATTCTCAGTTCTGTTATTTTCTAACAACATTTTGGGAATATAATTAGTGAAAATACAGGAGGATTGACTTAATACGATTTGAACCAAATGCAACCAAAAATTAGTTACCTGGAAGAGCTTTGTTGGTTTTTGGATCCCTGACCTTTCCCTTGTCTTGCTAGCTTGGTTATCAGCGACAAGATCTTTTATGTTTTTCAGAGTTTTAAAGTTTGCCATTTTGTCTTCTTGGTCCTCACATTTATTTTAACCCATACTTTTGATCATAACATGCCCTCCTCAAGGACTTTTTGAAACCCAGTTCTTTTTGTTTTCCTCCTTCTCCTCTTCCTTCTCTTCTTCTCCTCTTCCTGTAAAACTCCATGAGTCACCAAAGAATGATACTGTGGACTCAAATAGTACATAAACACAAAGAGCATTTTATTTTGCGTAGGTCCAGCATGCTGGGGTCTCTCATTTCAAGATAGAGACCCTGAAGTAAGCTCAAAGGACTGATTTAAAGTACATTATGGAAATTGCAGGGAAGGTGACCTCTGTCTTATTCTGATGAGTCCATCTCTAAAGACATTTCAGAACCATTACCGGGGGCATGGGGACTGGAAACTGTTGCTAGGGAAGTCTGGAAACTATTGCTGACTGATCCATTGTCCTTGCCTCAGGCCAGGTGGTCGGGCAGCTAGCTTCTGATGGCAGGGCAGTTTCTGACTGGCTGCCCTAAGCCTGGGTTTGTTTTTCTAGTAACTGACTTGCCTGGGCTTGCCTGGACTTGCTCAGTTCTTAGGCATAGTCTCCTGAACTCTCAATCCGAAGCCTGTGATAGAATCAGCCTAGGCTCCCCACTCCTCTTCTTATTTAAGATAACTGTTTTGCCTGCAGGTATTTCCGTGTACCACATGCATGCTTGTGACACTCTGACTGAGGTCAGATCCCCTGAGACAGGAGTAAAGATGGTTGTAAGCAGTCATGTGGGGGCTGTGAATTGAACCCAGATGGGGGTGGGGCAATGGTCACTCTGGCTGCTTTTATCTGGATGGATGCTCCTTCATCAGTGCTCATGCTAAGAAGGTGTGGATGTGTGTTGTCCTGGGTGAACTCTTGGTAGAGAGTATTATATAAAGTTTTAGTGTCTGGTATGTGGAAGACATCAGTTGTACATGAATAAAAACCAAAAGACACAAGTCAAAATTGAAATAGTAATGTCCAGAGGAAGGTATGATGCACCAAGAACAATTTGTTGGATTTGGAAGGCACAAACTTGATTAGTCATTAAGTGAAATGGAGAGAGTCTCAAGGGAAGGCTGTGTGTGTTGGGCACAGGTGGGAGTTATCAGTGCTATGGAGACACCTCCCATGAGGATAATAATTTAGTAGTGGAAGTTGTGACTCGTGGGATACGGATTTATCTGAAGTTGATCTTTGGGTCTCATTTGAAGAGAAAAAAAAAATCTAACTTCTCAGTGGGTTCATTTGCTCCATTGGGTTTTTACTGATTCTCATTGTGAGGTCTTCTAAAAGTCCTGAGCAAGTGAATCTAGTTAGTAATTTCTGAAGTTGGATGGATGGTTAAGTGTCATATACTTTTCTGATGGGTGTTTTAAGACCATGTATGTGGTCACAGATTAACAACATCCTCCTCCTCTCCCTCCTCCTTTCCCTCCTCCTCTTCCTCCTCTTCTTCCTCTTCTTTCTCCTCTTCTTCCTCCTCTCCCTCCTCCTTTTCCTCTTCTTCCTTCTCTTCTTCCTCATCTTTCTACTTCCTTGTCCTCCTCCTCCATCATCATCATCATCATCATCATCATCATCATCAAGTCAGTTGAGACTCATAGGATTGCACTTAGGGACTTAAAAGGAGCGCATGCTTCCTTATATTTTTCCCTCTGTCAGCTGGGCAATCTAGAGGTGCCCATCTTGTTCACCATGTAGCTTCCTCTGGAAGCAAAGGGAACATGACCTGTTCCATTGACTCTCCCCACTGAAGGTGCTGGTGAATACAGAGAGTCCAACCTCTGGAGGCCCTAGCCTGTGGGTTCTAGAGGACAGGTGATTAAAGTAGAGGGGCTTCATCATCTCCTGGGTTCTGGCTGATCTTGAAGGCAAGAGCCAAATATTGGTTCTCCTGTTTGTCTCTTTCGTTTTCATTAGCATAAGCCTCAGAGCTTTAGTTGTTGAACCCAGTCTTATGCGTTTGACTTCTAACATTTAGATAAAGCTTACTGAAAATAAATTGAAATTGCAAATAAATCCCGATTGTTTTTTCTTTTAAGATTCATCTCCTTCTCCTCCCTAGTGGTTAAAAACTAACAAAGCAAAATAAAACAAAACCACAAATAATGATCTTAAATAAACATAACTTATTATTATTATTTTTTTTTTAACAAGCCAGTTTTGGTAAATGCTACTGGGAGTGTATCAGCACGGGGTAAGAAAGATGGCTCACTGGTCAAAAATGTGTTCTCTCTTGCTGAGGACCTGAGTTTAGATCCCAGTATCCACTGTGGGTAGCTTACAACTGTCTGCAACTCTAGCATAAGGGTTCAAGCACCCTCCTCTGGATGCCACAGGCACCTGTACTCATGTGGGAACATATTCCCACACAGCCATACACATCTACTTAATTAAGAGTAGGTCAGTAACTTAAGAGAGCCCTATTGATTTAAATAAGGGCTCTATTGGTATAAAGGGCTTTTTATTCAGTGTACTGAACTTTAACCTTAGGAATTAATGACTTTAAATCATCATATACTAAATGAAACCATCCATATACCATCTCCATTTAAGTAAGTGTGACTTACTTAGACCTTCTGTGGCTTGTTTAAGCCTTCTGGTTTTGTCTTTATCTCTATTTTCCCATTTTAGAAAATTCTAGTTATTTCATCTTAGGACCAAAATTTTATTTTATCATACAAATCACCCCTTTCTTGTGTAAAATGCTCTTTTCTTTTTTACCTTTCTTACCAAGAGTATAACCTCATACTTCTCATACCCATCTCCTCCCTCCCCTCCTCTCTTATTTATTGTTTCCTTTTTAATTTAATTTTTTTTAAATATAATAAGACATAACACTATACACTTATCAACCTATTATGGGAGTGAGTCCAAATCCTATTCATGGTGTACTGTAACAAGTGAAGACCCCTGTCCACGCTAATGGACAGGTTAAGCTGTAACACTTTGTCTACCATAAGATCTTAGTAGTCACTTGGATTTCTTCAAGGGCTCTTTTACATTTTTTTTTCCATGAAAAAGTCTGAGAGCTAGAGAAAGTTACATTCCACTAAGAGCCTGCCAAGATAAATGAGTTCCCAAGTGACTTTGGGCAGTGAATAATCTTTGAAAACAACAGAGAGAAGAAAAGAAAATACACAGAGGGTCAAAAACCTTCACGTCCTAGGCCTAAAACTTGTGGTTTTAGGAAGGCATTTGTGTGTTGGCCCAGCCACCCAGGTGCAGGATGTCAGGTTTCTGTACCGTGAGGTTTTAAAATTACCATTCCTCACCCGTCTCGTCGCCATCCCGTGTGGCAGAGGCCCAGTTTGTCCCCATGGTGGTAACTTTTTTTTTTTGAGATGTGTTTCCCCCCTCTGACTTTCTGTAACAGTCACTCCTTTGAAACAAAACCATCGTTTCTGTTCCTAAAACAGCGGCTTGTTGGTTTTGCTGAAGATGCCAGCTATGCTCTGTAGAGTCTGGAGACAGATCTACAACAGCAAGTTTCAAATGCATGATCATGCATGCATGTAGCAAGCAGAAGGGCAAGAACAATTAGCAGGTAACGTTTCAACTGGAGCAGTAAATAAATAGCAGAGCATCACATCAGGTATTTACAACATCCCACAGAGGTGATGGGGACAGCCTGACTGAGAAGGAAGCATCCTCAGACTGAAGTCTAAAGGTATCCATCCATCGGAGCTTGACTGAAAAAGGTCTCCTTGTGGCAGTCAGCTGGAGCGCTTCTTCCCCCAACCCCCTCTCTTGACAGCTCCTGGCTTCTTGTTCCCACCACAGGCATTTTTTTTTCTCTCTCTCAAGGACACAATGGTTTTAATACCCTTAGCTGTTTACTTTCTCCCTGCCACAGAGTCATTCGGGCAGCCTGCCCATGTCAGAGAGGTTTGAGAAAATACTTTGAGACAAACATAGTTGGGTCTGAAATGCAGTGGAAGATGGTCTACCCTATCTCTAGAGCTAGCTCCTCGGTAAGCTCCCTCGATCCTGGTACTTGAATTTGCCTGAGGTGGGCCTTACTCTATATTATCTTTTTTTTTTTTTTTTT
>NC_034601.1:26625661-26632020 GCF_900095145.1 Mus pahari | reverse complement strand
GAACTCAGAAATCCGCCTGCCTCTGCCTCCTGAGTGCTGGGATTAAAGGCGTGCGCCACCACACCTGGCTCTATATTATTTTTAAAATGTTATTCATTTGCTATTTTTATGTATATGGTTGCTTTGCCCACATGTATATCTGTGTGCCACTAGTGTGCAGTGCCCATGGAAGGAAGAGAACTCTGGATTCTAAGACTAGAGTATATATCTATAATACACAACTCTATAACATATAACATGATGAGCCACCATGTGGGTGCTAGGATTAGGTCCTGTGGAAGAGCACCCATTGCTCTTAAGTGCTGAGTTCATCTCCCCAGTGCTCCTCTACCTTATCTTGTCCCTTCTTACGTGGCCTGATGTGACTTCTGGAGGAAGTCTTGGATCATTTCTTCAGCACTGCCTTTAATAGGTAGGAATGGGGCAGTGGAGGTCAAGTTGGCAATTACACTGTTTGGTTGCAATCCATGAGGCTTGGGTGTCAGGCTTGGGTACGATCAGTCCTCTTGAGCCCTGGTCTCCTGGCTCAAGCAGATCCCTGATCAATAGATAGATTCATATCTTGGGATTCCTAGAGTGTCACAGTGCTGGATGGCTGCTTCTTCTCAGTTATGGCCATCTTCCCAGCTGGAAAAGGCAGTTGGAACAATAAATCAATTGCCAGATGCATTCTCCTTGGGGTTCTTCCAAGTTTTAATCTTCACCAAAAAGGATAAGGTTGTAGCATGCAGCCCTATTCAATGCCCCGGCGCTCTAGCCTGACTGAGACAGCTGTGTCCACCAATTGCTGACCTGTGAGTGTCAGGATCAAACCCAGAACAGGTAAGTGTTAGCTGTGAGACCAAAGAATGGATTCTCTGTAACATCTCAAAGGAAAATCGAGCAGGAGACACCTCAGAAGCTCTCAGTAAGGTAGCTAATAAGAGGACAGACGCAGAGATGGAGAGATGACTCAGCAATTAAGAGCATTATTGACTGCTCTTCCGGAGGTCTCGAGTTCTGTTCCCAGCACCCACACTATGGCCCACAACCATCTGTAACTTTAGTTCCAGGGGCTCTGATGCCCTCGTCTTGCTTCCATGGGCAAATGTGGTACACAGACAAACCTGAAGGAAAACACCTGGGTGGGACAAAGGGCTAAGCCAGGAGGCCAGTTCCTCAGAGGTGGGAGGACACCAGCTCACGTGCAGACATGGCATCAGAGGAGACCGATTGTGAGTGCTTAACCAACATACTCTCTCAGCATCAGCCTGGAGAAGATTCCAGGGAATTTGGGAGACCATTAGCTATAGCCATAACAATGAGGAAACCATGGTCCTGCTACCAGGCTAGCCTGCTTCCAAAGTGGTGCTAGACAAGCCTTGGATGTGCTCTTTCCCATGGGAAGGGTGGACAAGATGTCCCCTAGTTCTTTCCCTCACAGTACTCCAGGAGTCTGGCAGTTGCTAATGTCCGACGCCCTGGCTTCCTCTAGCAACCTTCACCCTGCCATGCCTTCCTCTGACGCCGTCCTTCTGGCCTGTTTCTCCTTCCAGCAAGCCTTTCTCTATACACAGAGCGCCACCAAAGGATGAGAAAACAGGTCTGTCCTTCATCCATTCCCACTCTGCCCAGCTCTTTGCCAGGGCCATAAAGAGAGCTAGAAATGGTGGCTCCAATGCTTTAGGATATCTTAGTGATTCTTCTAGGACTCTGAGTTATTGTTGTTTGGTCCTATTTTTCTGGACAGTGCTAAAGGCTTACCAGGCAGCCTTACCATCTCATTCACCTGGTGACACCAGCTTCCTAGAATTTTACTTCTTTTCCCACTTGGAGTAAATAATCATCAGATGCTGCTGGCTCCCGAAAGAAATAGTGTCTGAGCGGGCAATATTTGGATTCTGTGTGCTGTCTCCGAGAGCATCTCCTCAAATATTATGAACTCCTTCAACAGCTCAATTCATTTTAGTTAAGTTCTTTGTTTCTGTGGCAGATTGTGGGGTGGGTAACCACAATAGTTTCCATTCCTTTTGTGGGGGGGGGCATCTTCCTTCTCCTTTTAAAGAAATTGTAATAAGATATATGCAGCATATTATTTAAGCATTGTAGTTTCTTTCAAGTGTGAACGACTGTGGCATTATGTGGTTGTGACATTACATTGTTGTGACACCATCAACTTAGTTCATCTCCAGAACCTTTTTCTTCTTGCAAAGCTGAAACTCTGTTTATATCGAAGACGAACTTCACACTGAGCCTACACGCAGCCCTCAGCAACAGCCATGGTGTTTTCTATCTCCAGGAAGTGAGAACTTTGTGCTGCATGTAAGCAGACTCCTCTGGCTCCTGTCTTTTCAGACCTGGCTTCTTTTTACTTGGCACAGCCTCCTTAAGGTTAGCCCTCACCACAGCGTGTGCTGGATCGCAGCCTTCTTAGAGAAGGGATGGTGGATACTCCCTCCCGTGAGCTTTGTGGATTCGGGCGTCTGTTGATTGACACCTGGATTGCCCCCGTCATTTGCAGTTATGGAGATACTGCCCGTGCACAGTCAGTGAGCATGCAAACATCTGTTTGGGTCCCTGATTTTAATCCGTTTAAGCATGTATCCAGCATTGGGATTTCTGATTCAGACAGTGTTTCTATTTAATTTAGAGGGATTGCTGGGTCCTTTACCACAGTGGCTATATATACCATGTGACATTCCCACAGCTAAAAACACAAGCCTTCCGGTTTTCAATAACCTTGCTGTCATTTGTTATTTTATGTTTGTTGTGGGTTTTTGTTTGTTTCTAATGCTTTGTTTTTGAAAAGAACTATCCTAATTAGGTATGAAGGAGTATCTCCTTATGGCTTTGAGTGGCGTCTCTCTAATGATCACTAATGGTGCTCACCTTCCCATGTGTTTACTGGCCTTTGGAGTGATGACTAGCTAACTTTCCCACTCCTCGAGTCTTGGATGGCCGTTATAGTGACCAGCTTTCTTTATTTGTCCAGACTTTTCCTATTTTCACAGTGAAAAAGATCTGACATTCTGAGAAAGCCCTCAGTTCCAGGCAAAAAGGGGCAACTGGCCACCCTAGGTGGCTTTTGTCTTGCTTTGAAGGGCATAATGCAGAAAACATGGCTAGGCTGGGGCTGGAGAGATGGCTCAGCCATCAGGTGCTTATCGCTCTTGCAGTAAGTTCCCAGCACCCACTTTAAGTCTCCCAGCCATCAATAACTCCAGTTCCAGGTGATCCGATGGCCTCTTCTGACCTCCATGGGCACCAGGCCTGTGTGTGATGCACATATTTTCCTGTATGCAATCATTTAAGCACATAAAAGAAAGGCCTTTTAAAATCTTAAAAAGTAACAAGCCTAGCCTCCAAAAGATTCTAAAGCCTCCTCATTCCTACTCTTGAAAATCTGGGCTTAGCAGATCCTGAGAGACGTGAGGCCCAGTCAGCTGCCAGGCATGAGGACAGGGCCAGCTGTGCCAGCTTTTCACAGATACATAAGAGATACTGGCCCAGGCTAGAACTGCCCAGCCAGCCCACAGCCTGGCATCCAAATAAATGACAGTCATTTTAAGCCACTAAAATTGTAAATGATTTGTTATTCAAATGAAACCCATCCCTATGGTTCCACAGAAAAGATGGTGTGTTCATCACTTCTGTGGATCTTTGAGGTAGAGAGGACTCCCCTGCCATGCTACCCCTCAACCCCAGTGTCTCTATTCAGTTCTTCTTAGTGGGAGGACCTTCACCAAATGGCCGTCATTCTCTCTGCCCCAAACAGACAAATGCATTCTCTTCTTTCTGTCCATAGTCTGCCCTGCTTCTCCCACGTCACTGCCCCAAAAGAGATATGCTCACTCGAAAGCCTGAAGAATTTCTGACTTACATCAAAGCTGGCTGAGGCTTCTGGAGGTGACTCCTGCTGGGCTTGCCTGCTTCTCTGGGCAGCTGTGATGGAGACAAGCTGTTCTGACAGAAGACTCTTCTAACTGCATCTCCTATCTGTCCCGAGTGGTTCAGGGCCTGTCCTCATGACTACTCAAGGTCAGGATGCCAGGGAGTCTTTTAAATTCAGTGTGTTCCTTACTTGAACTTCCGGGCTCTTCACCTGTTCAGGAAACAATCGTCTGGTGTCTGTGGCCCAAACTATGCGGAATGTTTTTGGTTGGTTTGTTTGTGTTGTGTTGTTTCCCTTCTAATTGACCCTTGGTGGGACCCTGCCCTTGCAGTATGTTCACAGGGATGCCCTGGCCTCCTGAGCTTTGGATGGCTGAACGGATTTTCAGCCTTACAGTGATGGGAATTCTATTTGGGGCTCTTTTCCTAGCCATGAGTTGCTAAACCCAGAGTCACTCAATGCCAGAATGTCAGTAAAGACCCTTAGAGCCCAATGGGTCTAGTGCCATAACTTAACAGGAGAGGAACTGAAGCCTGAAGTTCCCCAGGTTTAAAAGTGATCTGCTCCAGGTTACCGAGCAAAGTGGCTGCACAGTTGTCTTCGTAAGGTTTCATTCCTGTGAAGAGACACCGTGACCAAGGCAACTCTTACAGAGGCAAACATTTCACTGGGGCTGGCTGACAGGTTCAGAGGTTCCAGCCCATTATCATCATGGCAGGAAGCACGGCAGTGCCCAGGCAGACATGGTGCTGGAGGAGCCAAGAGTTCTACATCTTGATCCATAGGCAACAGAAAGGGACTGTCTTCCGCGGGCAGCCAGGACGAGGCTTTCTTTCACTGGAGCCTGAGCACTAGGAGACCTCAAAGCCCACCCACACAGTGACACACTTCCTCCAACAAGGCCACCGCTATTCCAGCAAGGCCACGCCTCCTAATAGTGCCACTTCCCATGGGCCAAGCATATTCAAACCACCACAGTAGTTACAGCTAAGATGATGATCCTCTGACTTTAGTGTGGCAAGAGGTGGCTTTTCACATTGCTGTCCCCAAATACCTGACAAGAAGCATCCTGGGGGTAAAAAAGGCAGGGGCTGGTCAGGAAGCAGAGAGAAGTAACTGCGGATGGTTAGCTATCTTTCTCCATTTTCCTTTTCCAGTCTGGAGCTCAAGCTCAGGAAATGATGCCTCCCTCATTTGAAGCGGGTCTCCCCTCTCTGCTCATCCCTTCTGGGAAAGCTCTCACCGCTACATTAGAAGGTGTACCTCGTGAATGCTTAGGTGTTTCTTTGCATGTATTCTTCTATATATGCATGAGGTGTGAATGCATGTGTGTTCATGTGTGTGTATGTGTGTGCGCGCGTGCGTGCGTGCACACATGTATGTGCATGGGTGTGGAAGCTCAAGGTTGCAATTGTCTTCCTCAGTTACTCTCCACCTTTTCACTAAGCAGCTAGCTTTCCACCACTTCAGTCTGTCCAGCCAGCTTGTTCCAGGGATCCTGTCTCTAGAGAGCTGGGATTGCCTTCAGACTGCCACACCTACAGGTTTTTAGGTCCGGGACATCTGAACCCCAGTCTTAAGGATGGTGAATGTTTTATTTTCTGAGCCGTCTCACCAGCCCTTCCCCTGCTAGGTGTTTCTTAACCCAGTCAAGCTGACAGTGAAAATTAATTACCATGGAGCCGTGTCTTAATCCAGTCTTAGCTATCCAACCGTAGCTATCTGCCGATTCTTCCCAAAAGTCTCAGACTTGACTGGGCTTTTTAAAAAATGGGTTAGAGGAAGTGAGGGTTCTCTGAAGACACTTGGGCGCCAGTCATGGCAAATGCAGTGTCACCCATCCCCGAGAGGAGCAATCTCAGAGAGGTTCCTTCATGATTCTCTAAACATCACCGGAGGAAAACCAACCCCATGGCTTATGAAATCTCTACCTCTCTGGTCATTTTCTTCTGATGCTTGTCCAGTTTTCCTGTTGCACTATGAGTAAGTATTTTTTATCTTTTTTTTTTAAAAATCTGTCTTTTTAAAAGATTATTTCACATTCGGATTTTCTTGTGTCAACACAACAGTCTTCATGGTTTGTCTGTTTAAATTAGAGTTCTATAGCTATGGTGTAAATTGTTTTCCAACTTGTCTACAGTTGGATATTTATAATATTTGTAATTTAGCAGAATTAATAACCCCAATGTGGTTATTTTTCTATCAGTAGCTATTTTGTCCCTTGGAGCTCATGAATCCAGGCTGTGCTTCCCTACAAGGAGAGATTTGATCACACTGGGTCTCAGCTCTGGCTAGTGCAAGGTTATTCTCCAGAAAGAGGCCAGCAGGCCACAGGGCTTCCAGCTCCAGCTTAATGTGCCATTACCCTGACACAGAGTCGTGCTATCATTGTCTTTTGTCATTTATATTGATTTTAGCTTGTCAAGCTCTCTCTCTCTCTCTCTCTCTCTCTCTCTCTCTCTCTCTGTGTGTGTGTGTGTGTGTGTGT
>NC_034601.1:26582956-26625636 GCF_900095145.1 Mus pahari | reverse complement strand
TGTGTGTGTGTGTGTGTGTGTGTGTGTGTGTGTGTGTGTGTGTGAAATAGTCAGGAATACAGAAAATATATCAAAGGAGATGATTTGCAAGATGAATCCAAGAAGCAGAACTGGACACCAACTATTACAAAAGCCCCAGGTGAGGCTGGTTGAATGAAGCTTGTTCACCACGGTCATCTGTGTAGGGCATGTAGTGAGTGGGCTGTGCCATGTGTTGAAAAGTCGGGGTCAGTCAGTGTGGATACACACTCAAGCAAAGGGTAGGAAACCCCATCAACTAAATCTAGTTTGGCCTTTCTTTCTCCTTCAGCCAGGGCATGTCGCCTTTTCTAGGTAATTATCCATCTGCAGGCCTGTTGTGACTCCTTGTCCGAGTCGTTTTCTCACCGCTGTGGTGTGGATGTGTTTTGTTCTTTGCCCCTGAGCCAGCAGTCCTGAGTCCTGTGAGAAGAGAAGCTGAGCAGGCCAGTGAGCAGCGCTCCTCTGAGGTCTCTGCCTTCAGGTTCCTATCATGACCTCCCTCAGCGATAGGCTGTGACATAGACCCGTAAGCCAAATAAACCCTTTCCTCCCTCAAGTTGGTCTGCTCTGTGTTTAATCACGACAGAAAGCACACTAGGACAGGTGCCATCTGCTGTGAGGTGACATCACCAAGAGGGCCCTCATACAAGGGTTCTGTGCTATTTGGAGTTTGGCCAGACAAACTCCTTTTCTTTATAAGTATATGGACTTGGCTGTTTAAGTTTAGTAATGTAAAGACTAATGCACCTGTTTGTGTCAGTCACGTGGGAGTCTAAGAACCTTTCAACTCAAACATCTCCTTACCCACAGACCTCAAGACTCAAGAAGATACCAGAGAGAGCAGTTCTGACATATTACTGGGAAAACTTTCCTTCCCAGTTTGTTTGACTTACCAAGCTAGCCAATAGCTAGACAGAATGTCTCAGAAGCTCCTGAGAACTGTGGTGGCCCAGGAAGCAGAAACAGCGGACCAGAGAGAAGACTATGCTATCTACCTTTGCAGACCCATTTCCGTTTTTCACACGTTTCTTTATCCACATGCAACATTTTTTGGGGGGGAGGGGTAGCTTAGTGCAGCTTAAGTTTTAGGGGTTTCCTTCATGGTTGCCAGGCCAAGTCTGAAACCTGCACCAAGAAATCTCTTGGCCACAAGGACTGCCCAGAAGTCTGTGAAAAGTTATAGTTAATTTCCCTTGGGGAAGCAGAACCTACGAAAGCCTGCTTGTAGGGTGGAATGGCTCTCCTTACACAGAGGACCTTTGTCTGAGTGTTTGAGAGACTCTCAGCTCTTGAGAATGGGGCCTGTGGATTCTTGAGCCTTACTTAGATGTGTAAACACCCAGAGGGTGTAAGAGACTCAGAAATGCCAGATCCTCACCAGTCTCAGAGTTCTCGCCTTTCTACCAGCTGTGCTCAGCATCTGGCTGGTGATGCTGCTGTTGGATCTCCCAACAAGGCCAGCACCCTGCCCAAGGCGTGCCCAACAGCTGCGTTTGCAACCCTCTTTTCTCCCTGAGTGTCTGAGATTGATGGGGAGATGGGGGACTAGAGAAGGACAATCTCATTTCCCAGGGGAGCGCTGGTCTAGGCAGCAGCTTGCTCCCCACCACAGAGGTATCTCCTTTTGAGAATGTTTGACTTACCCATGTCCTGGGTCTCTAGGCTTCCAAATGTGCCCTTGCTAGGCATCTAGCATCTTGCCTGTTTTTTTTTTTTTTTTTTTTTGTGAGTGTAGTACTTGTATATGTCCAAGTGTCTGTGTAGGTGTGTGTTTGTGTGTGTGGGGTGTGTGTGTCTGGGCATGTACATGTGTGTGTGGTACTGTAGTAAAAATTAATTGGGGTTTCTACCCCACCTCTGATCATTTAGTTCCCAAATAAAAGACACAAAACTTTTATATTTATAATAAACCTAAAGCACTAGAGCCAGGCAGATATCAACCCTCTGTGTTATCGTGTCTACTTTCCCCGAGATATCCCTTGTCATGTTCTGCTTGGGCCGCTCCTACTCTGATTGCCCAGCCCTCATGGCCGTGAGCTCATGATCCACCTACCCCATGGCTTCTTCTCTCCTCTCCCTCTGCTCTCCTCCTCCTCGTCTCTGCCTCAGACCCCAACTCAAGCTCAGCAGCTGAAGCCCTGCCTACCTCTCCTGACCAACCACAGGCTGTTGGCATCTTTATTTAACCAATAGTTTTAAATAAAGGAGCAAGGTTACAAAGCATCACTTAGTGTATGTGAGGATTTCCTCCTCCCTGAGAATCTCCTCATTGGACAGGTGCATGTAGACACCAGATGTTAATGTCAGGTGTCTTCCACTATTATGCTCCACCTTCTTTTTTGAAACAGAGTTTCTCATTGAACCTGAACATAACAACTGGTTAGACTAGCAGGCCATCAGCTGCAAGGATCCGCATGTCTCCACCTCTATGGTGCTGGGTTCCAAGCACTCACTGCTATGCTTGTCTTTCTATTTGAGTGCTGGGAATCCGAGCTCAGGCCCTTGTGCTTGTATAGCACGCTCTACCCATCTCTTCAGCCCTCACAGCAACCTCTTAAAATGTGGCATAGCCTGCTTCCTTACCAAGCTGACTCTGAAAAGAGAAGCCACCTGTCTCTTGCTCACTTCCTCCTACTCCAGAGAGGCTAACACTAGATAGAGTGCTTCTACATGTCTCTGAGTGGTCCCCAAAAGTCCACTATGGATTCCTCTGCCATGCTTGACTTTGTGTAAGACCCGGTGGCTAGTCTCCAATGTAGCCTGCAGACACTCCAAATATGGGCTGTTACATTTAAGGGAAGCTGGGGGATAAGTTCCCAACGTATTCCCAGATCAAAAGAAGGAGGGAAGGAAGAAGTGTTGAAGCCTCGTCTGAAGTGGTTGTTAGGTGCAGAGAGATAAGGCAATAAGCTTTTAGGTGCTCTGTTCTAGATCAAAGATCTATCTAGATCAAACAGAGGTACTCTCCAGGTCTTTTGGGCTCCAATCAGTTTGTATCCTATCTACTGTCTTAGGGTTATCATTGCTGTGAAGAAACACCATACCCAAAAACAACCTGTAGAGGAAATGGTTTATTTTGCTGAAAATTCCACATTGCCCATGCATCACTGAAGGAACTCAGGACAGGAATTCAAGCAGAAGTGAGCCTGGAGGCAGGGGCTGATACACACAGCCATGGAAGGGTATGGCTCATGGGTTTGTTCCCCCAGGGCTTTCTCAGACTGCCTTCTTCCTCAGGACCAACAGCCCAGCGGTAGCCCCACCCACAATGGGCTAGGCCCGCTCACACCGATCACCAATTAAGAACATGCCTATAGTCTATAAACTTATGGAGGCATTTTCTCAACTGAGGCTCTAGCCAGCAGACCTACTTAGCTTCAGCTGTCATCTTGATACAAACCTGGAGAAGACACACTGGTAGGTCACTGTCTTGATCGATGATTGGTGAGGGGAACCTAGACTACTGTGGGTTGTACCGTCCCAAGGCAGGTGGGCCGCTAGGAAACAGAGCGTAGGTCAGGCAGTGTGGTGTACTGAATATGCTTGGCCCATGGGAAATGCTAGTATCAGGAGGTGTGGCCTTGTTGGAGAAAGTACGTCACTGTGGGGGTGGGCTTTGAGGACTCCTAGTGCTCAAGCTCTGCCCCCCTTGGGACTCTGTCTCTACTGGCTGCCTTCCAATCAAGATGTAGAACTCTCGGTTCCTCCAGCGCCATATCTGCCTGCATGTCACCATGCTTCCTGCCATGATGATAAGGGACTGTACCCCTGAAACTGTAAGCCAGCCCCAATTAAATGCTTTCCTTCATGCACCGTTGCCTTGGTCACGGTGTCTCTTCACAGCAATAAAACCTTAACTAAGACAGGAAGGAAGCCAACGAACATCATTCTATACATTCTACACTGCACAGTCTACACAATGCTGGCTGCTGGCTTCATGTGTTTACCTGTGGGAAACAGTGTGATTGCTTAGTCCTGTGGCTCTTTCTGTCTGACCAGAGTCCATCCCCATCCCACCCTCCTGCTGGGGTACGGGGAAGCCCACAATCACCTGACCCCTTTGTAGAAAGTTCCATGGTTTCTGCTTCAAGCTCCTGCTTTGAGTTCCTGCCCTGACTTCCCTCCGTGATGGATTACCACCTGGATATGCAAGCCTCTCTTCCTGTAAGTTATTTTTGGTTGGAGTGTTTTGTCATAGCCACAGAATGGAACTGGTACAGTACATAAACCATTCCCAAAGTCTTGGGTGAAGAGAAAGAAACTAGAAGTTAGCACAAGTCTCAATGCACCACAAAATAGACTGCGTTAGGAAAGTCTTTGCCCTCCCCTTGACCTCAGCACTCAAGGTTTCGGGGATGAGTCACCCCACTCCCCGAACCAGCTTGTCTTCTCACCCCAGCTCTGATGTGTCTAAACCTGTCCACACCCCCAGAGCTGAAGCGCCTGTCATCTTCACACCAAGGATGACTAACCTCGGCCTGCTCCCAGGCTCCTAATTATCACAAGATGAAACCGCTAGGTGTCTACAAGCAGAGGTTTGGGGAACAGAGAAAAGGAAGTAACAGAGAATTGAAGATGCTGGGTGGCCGTAACTAACCTTCGAAAGCAATCCTCAGAAGCCAGAACTCGAGTCACCGCAGGTTCTGACAGGGTGTTCTCCTCGGTAGGACTATGTTAACGCCGTTCATTACAGCCTCTGAGTAGGTTCCCAGGGTCATTAAAGTCTGTGTGCCTTCGACAGTTTCTCTTGGATCAGATTGGATCTACTTTGCTGAGCAGAGTCAGGGCTTTAGGGTGGCCAGTGCAAGCTAGATACTATCTCTTGGCTTGACTTCTTATGAGCACCCCGTGTCTCACCCCCACCCCCATGCCTGTGTGTGTGTGTGTGTGTGTGTGTGTGTGTGTGTTTGTGCACTGCCAATGACGCAAGTCACCGATCAGGTATGCCAACTGGCAGGCCTTCTATGCCAGTCCAGCCAAGGATTTCTGGCCCAAACAAAGCCAGAATAAAAAGTTCAAAACATTTGAGCTGAATTTCTTTAAAACCAGGGAGAGACAGAGCAGGAAAGACACTTAGATTGAACCTAGAGAACTGCAGCTAAGACAGCTTACAAAAGGAGAATTCGGGGGTGGGGTGGGGGTGGGAGTGGGGCTCTTAGCCTCTCTGACACTAAGACATAGTAAAGTCTAATAATATCAACAGTAATCAAAACAAATAGATCAGTAGCGTGGAGCAGAGGGTTCAAATGCAGAATCATGTCTGTGTCGGAACTTAAAGGATGAAAGGGATGTCACACTGTGGGGGGTGGGAGCTACCAAGTGGCATTTAAGAAACTGGTTCACTATAGGAGAAATATGAGACTGTGGTTGGGGTTGTAGCTCCGGTGGTGCAGTGCTTGCCTAGTAAGGGTGAAGCCTGGGTTTGCTCGCCAGCATGACATACTCCAAGCCATATTGACAGCTTAGAGGCCAGCCTTAGCTATTTGAGGCCATGTATAAAGCAAACAAAGAAGCAAACACAAAATAAACACATAAGTGATGAAAATTAAAAATAAATCTGCACTCAATTTGATACTGTACACAAAAGAGGGGCACTCGTGGCTCAAACTAAGTATAAAATATTAAAGAAAAACAGCAGAAATAATTCTGCCGAACAGAGTACCAGCAACGATCTTTGAGATCTAGGAAACGCATGTGAAATCAAAGCTTCGAAAGCAAAAAGCACCAGCCAAACTTTATAAATTTGATTATATCAAAATTAGGAAATGTATAATGAAAATACATAGCAGGCTGGTGGCAGAATAGGCGTAGGTCTTTGTAATAGTTTCTAAGAACGTATTATTACCATTTATGTGTGTGATGTGTGTGTACATGTGTATATGTGTCTGATGCCAGTATGTTTGAGTGTGGATACGCATGTGCTGGAAGAGGTCTAAGAACAGCCCTTGGGAATTTGTTCCCTCCTTCCACCTTCAAATGGGTACTCAATGGCTCCTCAGGATGGAGCTTAGCTCACCAGGTTGATGCAGCAAATGCCTTTACCAGCTGAGCCATCCCACTGGCCCCTATGCCTGTAATGTCTTTATTAATGAGGATTTGTTGTGAAGAATATGAAAGGCTCTTGGACACTTATGACTGCAATAGGAAAGAGGAAAGAAACAGATGGATGTTACATAAATAAAATTCCCCACATAGGTCCATTTCCCTGGGTTTCGGGCCCAGAGATGCTCAGCTGTGTAGTCTTGGAGGTGGCCTTATGGGTAGCAGTGACCAAAGGAGAGACACAAGACTGGGTAGGTTAAGAGTTTGAACTGTGATCCATTATATCCCAGGCTTCTACCAACACCACGGGTATTGCTGCTACAGGGCTAGTCTCTTCAGATACAATCCTAGACTTGGGCCAAGAACTTGAGACTTTGCACACCTGCATGACTAGTCCCTGGATGGATGCTACCCCATCAGAGGGTCATAAACTAGGGCGAAACAGGTTCCTTTAGTCAAAGGAAACACCCATGAAGGAGCTTATATGACGTCAAGGCCAACACTGAGAGGCTGTGAACTGGGGATCTAATGTTTAAGCAGGATCCTGAGCAGTGCCCCTCACCTCCACCACAGCAGATGTGAAGGGAGATTCACAAGCCACACGAAAAACGCAGATTAAATGAGCCGGGCGTGGTGGCGCAGGCCTTTAATCCCAGCACTCGGGAGGCAGAGGCAGGTGGATATCTGAGTTTGAGGCCAGCCTGGTCTGCAAAGTGAGTTCCCAGACAGTCAGGGCTATACAGAGAAACCCTGTCTCGAAAAATAAAAAAATAAAAAATAAAACAGCAACGAGATGCTCCTATATGGCTCTTTTTATGGATAAAATATAGAGAAAAGTTCGATGCCAAGGGTGGAGATGTGACTGCTCTTGTATACTGCTGCAGAGAGGGTGGACGGGAGAGAAGTCTGCACTGGCAAGCATCCTGCGGAGCACTCAGGTGTGATGAGTCACCTTGGGGATCACACTGGCCTCCTGATTCACATTCAGTAGAGCATACAGAAAGTCCCCTTGCTGGATATGTCCCCCAAATTCTCATTTGGTTCCTTGAGAGACATCTGGAGTTACTCATGGTGAGAGTTAAAGGCTATCTTAGTCCCCCTCACTGAAACCAAGCACTAAATGTGGCGCCCACTGCCTTATCACTCAGGCGTTCCAGGGGACACTACACAGCGGAACAGGGGTCTTGCATAGCAACATGAATGGATTTTAGGAAGAGTAAAAAAATAAATAAATAAGGGAGGTAGAAGAAACAATGAGATGGGACACATACATAAATTAATACTGCAAAGAAATAGCTTTTGCAATAAGGTATGCAAATAAAAGGAAGCACACTACACACCTAAGAATTATTGTGGCTTGGGCAGGAAAACAGAATTTAAGATTAGGGAGACACAGGAATACAGAAGCAACTACATTTTTAAAAGGTTTTCAAGGGGACCAACGATGATTGAGTCTTTGAGCCAGGAGGTAGGATTTGCTGAAGTCTTCTCTTCTGAGTTAAAAAGAAGCAATGACAACAGCTACTTTTTGAGCTCCAAGAGAGCAAATCCAGACTCCCCACCTTCTCCCTCTGAGACGTCTCCTGAAAGGTCACAGACTGAGTCACCTGAAAATCACAGGGCCCTGCCACGCACCACATCTTGCTCTTACCTGCGAAGGCAATGGCCTCCGCCTCCACCGTTCAGGGGGTGAAAGGCTTGGCACCTGCACAGAGGGTTATGCCTCTGCTGGCGAGGGTGGGGGTGGGGGCGTGCCTTCAAGGAGAGGGTGCTTCTCAGTCTCTAGACTAAGAATGTGCCTGCCTTTGGTGCCCACGGGCACTACACCACCTTCACTGAAACACATAACTTCCAGTGCCCCTTGGATCAAAGTCAGTTTGACAGACCAGCACAGCCAACTCAGAGCAATGCTTTAGCTCTTGCCAAGAAAGAGGACTCCAAATGTTGGGTGGTATCTGGTGGAAAGGGGCTCACTGACAGGTTCCCTCACGGGTCTCTTAAGACCCTTATACTGATGGAGAGTGAATGAGGCGCATTCTTTATTAGTATTGATATACTAGTTACAGCAACATTGGAGCTTCTGAGAAAACCTGCAGTGTAATGAGACTACTGGCCAAGCTCCATATTCTTCCCAAGCTGACCTTGACATCCCTGACCCCCTATTCAAGGTCAGATCGCAGTCCAAAGGGTGGAATACAGGTTAAAATCCAGAGGAACAGAGGAGAGCTGATCTGGGAGGGCTGGTGGAAGACCCAGAAAGTCAACCTGATCATACTGCTTTGAGTCTCCTGGGCTGCACTAGGCCTTTAGTCCCAGGTGACTGTTACCCTTAGTCAGTTATCGCCAGCACTGAATTCTATAAGTACATCTCCAATCAATAGAGTACCTGGAAGAAAGAGAGAGAGAGAGAGAGAGAGAGAGAGAGAGAGAGAGAGAGAGAGAGAGAGAGAAAATCCTGAGATACATGGTAAGGGGGTCCTGTGGGCACCATGGTTTACTGTGTTTTGCTTTTTGGGTCAAGAAAGTAAACTTGCCATGGCTGCTTTAGAACTGATCCTGAGAATCTCAGGGTGAGATGGTATTCTACATCAGTTGTGAAATGTCCTCCCAAGGGGCTCTTGTGTTGGGAGCTTGCTGCCCAGGTAGTATTGGAAGGTGCTGGAAGCCTTAGGAGGCAATACCTAGCTATGGGACGTAGGTCACTGGTGGCGAGTCCTTTGGGGCTGCCTCTTGCCCTGAATCCTATAGTCACTGTTTTCACTATGATGTAAAGGGTTCTGCTGCACCACATCCTCACACCAGCAAGAACGAGTATCTCTGAAACTGCGAGTCAAAATAGCCCTTCCTCTGTTACATTGTTTGCATCTTGTCCCAGTGGTAAAGAAAAACAGTGTATGTGGATGAATTTTGTTGCTTAAAGCTTTGTAAGTCCACCAGTCAGCTGGCAAACGCATGTCTCTGCAAGGGTTGATTCCCCTCCCGTTTCTTTCTCTCTTGCCGGTGTAGCTGTGGATCATGCTAGAACCCAGGAGGTCTTGCCTCTGCTCCAGCTCAGATTTGTTTTTATTGAGTCTTAAGCAAGAAGCCCTTCTCCCAATCCTCCGCTTCTTTGTCTGCAGTTCTGCATGCTTGGAAACGAAGCTATAAAATCTGTCTTGGTGGTACCAGGATCAGTCTTCACTCCTCTTTCTTCCTTTGGGGAAATAAAAGCCGTTTTTAAATAGAAAATTATAAGAAATAAAAACTTGCCTTATCATGCCATGATCCAGGGAAGATCTGTCAGCATTAAACAGACAAGGGTGTAGACACATAATCAGAAGATAGAATCGATATGAAAACATATCAAATGAAAAAGGAAACTCATCTCTTCCATTCCCTCTTTCTGTAGTAAGACCTTACCAAAGTAAATGACATTTTTTTTTGGGGGGGGATGGGGTTTCTCTGTGGCTGTCCTGTAACTCACTCTATAGACAAGGCTGGCCTCGAACTTGAACTCAGAGGTCCACCTGCCTCTGCCTCTCATCTGGAATTAAAACTCTGCTGGGATTAAAGGTGTTCAGATACCACCACCCAGCTAGTGAACAGTTTCTCAAAATAAGACTGTGTCCTGCATTTTCAACAAATGGTGCTGTCACAACTGGCGGCTATCATGTAGAAGAATGAGAATAGATCCATTCTTATCTCCTTGTACAAAGCTCAAGTCTAAGTGGATCAAAGACCTCCACATAAAACCAGAGACACTGAAATTGATAGAGGAGAAAGTGGGGAAAAACCTCGAAGATATGGGCACAGGGAAAAAATTCCTCAACAGAACACCAATGGCTTGTGCTGTAAAATCAAGAATTGACAAATGGGACCTCATAAAATTGCAAAGCTTCTGTAAGGCAAAAGACACTGTCCACAAGACAAAAAGGCCACCAACAGTTTGGGAAAGGATTTTTACCAATCCTAAATCTGATAGAGGACTAATATCCAATATATACAAAGAGCTCAAGAAACTGGACTCCAGAAACTCAAAAAACCCCATTAAAAAATGGGGTACAGAGCTAAATAAAGAATTCACAACTGAAGAATATCGAATGGTTGAGAAACACCTGAAAAAATGTTCAACATCCTTAGCCATCAGGGAAATGCAAATCAAAACAACCCTGAGATTCCATCTCACACCAGTCAGAATGGCTAAGATTAAAAATTCAGGTGACAGCAGATGCTGGCGAGGTTGTGGAGAAATAGGAACACTCCTCCATTGCTGGTGGGATTGTAAGCTTGTACAACCACTCTGGAAATCAGTCTGGCGGTTCCTCAGAAAATTGGACATAGTACTACCGGAGGACCCAGCAATACCTCTTCTGGGCATATACCCAGAAGATCTTCCAACTGGTAATAAGGACACGTGCTCCACTATGTTCATAGCAGCCTTATTTATAATAGCCAGAAGCTGGAAAGAACCCAGATGTCCCTCAATAGAGGAATGGATACAGAAACTGTGGTACATTTACACAATGGAGTACTACTCAGCTATTAAAAACAATGAATTTATGAAATTCTTGGGCAAATGGATGTATCTGGAGGATATCATCCTTAGTGAGGTAACCCAGTCACAAAAGAAGTCACTAGATATGCNCTCACTGATAAGNGGATATTAGCACAGAAACTTAGAATACCCAAGATACATTATGCAAAACACAAGAAAACCAAGAAGGATGACCACTAGGTGGATACTTCATTCCTCCTTAGAATAAGGAACAAAATACTCATGAAAGGATATAGGTACAGAGACAAAATTTAGAGCTAAGATGAAAGAATGGACTATCCAGAGACTACCCCATTCGGGAGTCCATCCCATCATCAGCCACCAAACCTAGATACTAATGCTCATGCCAACAAGATTCTGCTGAAGGGACCCTGATATTGCGGCCTCTTGTGAGGCTATGCCAGTGCCTGGCAAACACAGAAGTGGATGCTCACAGCCAGCTATTGGATGGAACACAGGGTCGCCAATGGAGGAGCTAGAGAAAGTACCCAAGGACCTTAAGGGGGCTGCAACCCTGTAGGTGGAACAACAATATGAACTAACCAGTACCCCCTGAGTTTGTGTCTCTAGCTGCATATGTAGCAGAAGATGGCCTAATCAGCCATCATTGGGTAGAGAGGCCCCTTGGTCTTGCAAACTTTATATGACCCAGCACAAGGCAAGGCCTGGGCCAAGTAGTGGGAGTGGGTGGGTAGGGGAGCAGAGGTGGGGGGAGGGTATAGGAAACTTTCGGGATAGCATTTGAAATGTAAATAAAGAAAATAATAATAATAATTTAAAAAATTAATTTAAAAAAAAAAAAAAAAGACTGTGTCCTAGGACTCTCAGAGGCCACACCATGGGTGCCCAAATGTGACCTGAACAAGAGGGACACCAGTAGGCATGTTAGCATGGATAGGAAAAGCCTTGCAGTCTTAGCCCCACACAGAGAGCCACAGGCAACCCAGGAGAGCCGAGAGCAGGAGGAGCAGCCTTCCCCAGGGAAGAGCACAGCACCCCGTTCTCCAATACCAAAGGATCGGCCCTGAAAACACACGCACAAGGGACAGTTTACAGTCTGAGCAGGTCGTAGTTATCTGTTTAGGAATGTCTGTCCATACAGACATCTGTGTGACAACAATGAATTAAAAAAAGAGACCATGATTTTGAAAAAGAGCAAGGGAGAGCAAATGAAAGGATTGGGTGGATGGAAAAGAAACAGGGGCATGATATAATTATATTAAAATCTTAAAAGATATAAGAAATTAAAAAAATAAAAATCTCATGTAGGAAAAGCATGCAGACAAATTTATATGTAGTCCTTTAAAAATATGCACAAGCAGTCACGCTATAAATGGTGTTCTTGAATTTTTCTTTTTAAACTTAATATTATACATATATATGTGCATATAAATCTACTTAATTCACTTAACAGCTAAATAATAGTTCATTGCATGGACTTATAATCCAGGCCAGATGGTTTTGCATTTTTTTCTTCTTTTATGAACACTAACGTGTGTCCTCTTGCCCCTGGAATTCCTCCTGAGAGCCAGGCTTGGCCATGAGCTTCAATTCAGGTGCCAATGAGGTGGAGAAGTCCCCACACCACCAAATGTTCAGGGCCAGATCATTGTGAAACTGTCACGAGAAATGTATTTACTTGTTTCCATTTTTGGAGAAAATTTCCATAATCAACAGCCAGTTCACCACTTCTGTGGATAGCTGAACATTTTTGACAAACCTCAGTGCTTTCAAAGATAAGATTCCAGAGTGAGAGAGGACCTGAATGTCATTTGGTTTGGACCCACTTAGAAATTCCTCCTGCAGGCTTTTGCCTTATTTATTTTTACCATTTCATAACATGGAACAGCTTTCACTAATGGAGAACTTTCCATTTACCCATCCTGGCTCTTTCTTTCTTTCTTTCTTTCTTTCTTTCTTTCTTTCTTTCTTTCTTTCCCCTCATATTAAGAAGCTCTGGAAAAAAAAAAAAAAAAAAAAAAAGAAGCTCTGAGCTTTATTTAGCCATTATATTTGAGGCACTAATGAAAAAAAAAAAAAAAAAAAAAAAAAAAAGAAGCTCTGAGCTTTATTTAGCCATTATATTTGAGGCACTAATGAGAATAAAAGAAGAAATTAAAGATTAATCCCAGTTTAAACTATTGGATGTAGATGTAAAGAAAACAAATGAAGCTATTGTGCATACTGTCCAGTGAAATGTCACTCTGCTTGTATTTAAATGGATCGCTGTGCGTTACTATGTAGTGCCAGTAATAAAAAAAATTGTCTGTTACCTTCAACATTAGGATGGACTTTTAAAAAGATGTGTTTGTAGTGAGGTGTTTTAAGGAGTTTCATGACAGTAAAAGCACACAGCCTGTAACTAACATAGAAAATATGAAATGTCACTTTTATAATGCACTCAATATAGTTTGGGGGGCTTTCTGTCTGAGGGACACAGTCTGAAGAGCGGTAATCTTTCCTGTCTGAAGACTCCAGTCTACTCTGGGATTTTTCCCCCCAGTGCTAATCTAGAACTCCACAGGCAACACTCACAGCGCTTTGGATAAGGGAGGCTCTGAGTCTGAGTGAAGATAGCAAGCAGGCTGTTTCCAAGCAACACAATATTACTAATGCCTAATGGTTATATCATACACTCAACCAAGGGGGAAAGTCTATTTAAGCAATAATTTTATCATTACACAGAAAAATCACAGTTCTACAGACAGTAAATTAATATTATATGCTTAAGTATTTTAAAACAATTGTACCTTTTGGTGAAGAAGCCAAAATTACAATTAGGATTTTTATAAATTAAAAAAGGAGAGGTATTCAAAGTTAATAAAATCTATCAATGCCTCAACTAATACATATTCCCCAAATAATTAGTTCTGCCCAAGCTATCTAGGTGAATAAATCAAACGAAACCAAAAACAAACAAGCAAACAAACAAGCAAGCAAGCAAGCAAAAAAATCCAACCTAGAAGCTAGTATACAAGAAGAAATTTTAAAATTGTAGATGTTAGAAAAGGAAAATAGCTTTAGGTACATTGTATTTCCTCACAAGGGCACTGCGATTCTTCACTTCACTACAAACACATCTTTTTAAAAGTCTGTCCTAATGTGGAAGCTAACAGGCAATTTTTTAAATTATTGGCACTATACAGTAAAGCACAATGAACCATTTAAATAAAAACAGAATAACATTTCACTGGGAAGTATGCACAACAGCTTTTTTCCCTCTTTATATCCAAAGGCGATATTATAGGTGTACAGCTTCTAAAAACAGATATATATAAAAGTCTTAAAAGCACAAAAGCCACGAGTTGCTCAAGAATGCAACTGCTCATATACAGGAGGTCTTTTTTAATTATTAGATATTTTCTTTACTTACATTTCAAATGTTATCCCTTTTCCTAGTTTCCCCTCTGAAAATCCCCTTTACCCTCCCCCCTCCCCCTGCTCCCCAACCCACTCACTCCCATTCCCAGTCCTGGCATTCCCCTATACTGGGGCATAGAACCTTCACAGGACCAAGTACCACTCCTTCCCTTGATGATCGACTAGGCCATCCTCTGCTACTTACATAGCTTGAGCCACAAGTTCCACGCAGTGTTTTCTTTGGTGGTATAGTTCCAAGGAGCTCTGGGGGTACTTGTTAGTTCATACTGATGTTCCTTCTATGGGGCTTCAGTCCCCTTCAGCTCCCTGGGTATTCCTTTGGCTCCTTTATTGAGGACCTTGTGCTGCTTCCAGTGGATGACTGTGAGCATCCACTTCTGTATTTGTCAGGCACTGGCAGAACCTCGCAGGGGACAGCTATATCAGGCTCCTGTCAGCAGGCTCTTGTTGGCGTTTGCCTAGTGTCTGGGTTTGGTGGTTGTTTATGAGGTGGATCCCTAAGTGGGGCAGTCTGTGGGTAGTCTTTCCTCCAGTCTATGTTCTGAACTTTGTCTCTGTTACTCCTTCCATGGGTATTTTGTTCCCCATTCTAAGAAGGAACAAAGTATCCACACTTTGGTCTTCCTTCTTCTTGAGTTTCATGTGCAAATTGTATCTTGGGTATTCTAAGTTTCTGGGCTAATATCCACTTATCAGTGGGTGCATATTATGCGTGTTCTTTTGTGATTGGGTTACCTCACTCAGGATGATATCCTCCAGATACATCCATTTGCCTAAGAATTTCATAAATTCGAGGTCTTACAGCAGATACAAGCTTGCTGAGTTTCAGATGGTAAAAATGCTAAACTATTGCACCTGCTGAAGTCTATCTGGTTGTTCCTCCTGCTGCAGGCTCTGGAGGAATGTGCCATTGAGAAGCCACCCTCCCGCTGTTCCTTCTCTGGTTCTGCTATGATAGAACCTTTTAGCCCTTAAAATGGGATGACCGACAAAAGCAACCCACGAAGCTGCTGCAGCACCAGTGTTCTGCTCAATAAAGTTTGTTAATTCAAACACAGCTTTACTTCCTTATTTCTTAATCCATCCTTCAGCTTTGTTTACATTTTTTCCTTCATGTCGATCTACACAGGGCCAATGTCTGGCAGCCCGCAGAAGGAGAAAGCCACCATTTACTACAGGTGCTTCAAGTTTTCCAGGCTTCGGGAATTAGGGTCCGGTGTGTCGGCCAGCCATGACACCCATTACAGTCTGGGGAGAAGGCAAGTATTTCTCTACAATAGGTCTAGAACTCTGGCCCAAACTGGATTCCACCTGTTCCATCTTCTTGCATCCTCAGTTATGCCAATACTTCATAAGAGTCCTCATCACTTCCATGGACTTGGGGAGGGTTCTGTGACTGCCCACAGCCAGTTAGGTGGAGAGGCACCTGCCCTCCTCTCTCTGGCACTTTCCCTTGCCAGTTCTCACAGCTCTGCCTTGGTCTTAGCTCTGCCCCTAGAGTAGCCTTTGATAAATGTCGCTCTTCCCATGGCTGCTTTCCAGACATTTGAAGACAGGACTTCCCTCTAGCTCTACTTTAGTATTTAAGCACTCCCCTGAGGGGGTAAAGTGCTTGAAACAATGCAGAGTTCAACAGCCAGAACCTGTGTTCAGGAGGAAAGGAAGGAGCTGCTAGGTGCTGACACACACCTTTAATCCCAGCACTTGGGAGGTGGAGGCAGGCAGAAGTCTGTGAGTTTGAGGCCAGCCTAGTCTATAGCATGAGCTCCAAGAAAAAGCTAGACATAAACTCCTGTGATCTTAGTGCTAGGGAGGTAGAGGCTGGAAAGGGTATCGTTGGGGCTCATTGATCAGCGAATTCAGTTTAATTGGTGAGTTCCAGGCCAGTTAGAAACCCTGTTTTAAGAAACAAGGTGGAAATTCATCTAGATTGTTGTCCTCTGGATTCCAGACGCATGCTCCTACACATCTGCCCCCACACATATACATTTTAAAAATTAAAATTAAAAAAGTGCTTCCCTACCCCACTATGTTCCGAACTTCGAATGAACCACATTGTGTACCCCACAAAGGCTCATGTTGGGTCAATATTATTATTTGCAGTTACCACAGAACCCAAAAGGGCTTTGCATATACTAGGCACTTAATAAATGATGCTGAATGAATGCAAGGACAAATATCGGTCTCCGTGCTCAAGGAAGTCTGACTATAATATAGTGGGGGTAAGGAACACAGTCAAAGCTAATTATAATCTAGGGGTGATGAGAGACTAACCGCTGGAGAAAAGGGGGTTCCTCATCAGCAGTCTTCTCACGCCTTCTCATCTGCAGCTCTTAGCACATCATCCTGTCAGGACGTGTCTGCCTGCCTCTCCTCCTGTATACTTAGTTCTTTCTCAGCTGTGTTTCCCTAATATTGAATATAGGCCCTGGCCTGGAGGAGGCGTTTTACAGTTGCTGTGATTCATGGGTAGGCCAGTGAATCAATGAATGAATATTTTCACATGGAAAAATCACAGGAGATGGGCTGGAGACATGACTCAGCAGCTAAGAACTGGAATTGCTCTTCCAGAGGACCTGAGTTTGGTTCCTAGCACACTGTCTTAGTCAGGGTTTCTATTCCTGTACAAGCATCATGACCAAGAAGCAAGTTGGGGAGGAAAGGATTTATTCACTTCCACATTGCTGTTCATCACCAAAGGAAGTCAGGACTGGAACTCAAGAAGGTCAGGAAGCAGGGGTTGATGCAGAGGCCATGGAGGGATGTTCCTTACTCGCTTGCTTCCCCTGGCTTACTCAGCCTGCTCTCTTATAGAACCCAAGACTACCAGCCCAGGGATGGTCCCACCCACAAGGGGCCTCTCCCCCTTGATCACTAATTGAGAAAATACCTTACAGCTGGACCTCATGGAGGCATTTCCTCAACTAAAGCTCCTTTCTCTGTGATAACTCCAGCTGTGTCAAGTTGACACAAAACTAGCCAGTACACACACTCATCACACAGCTCACAATTATCTCTAACTCTGGCTCTGGGGATCCATCACCTCTGCTCTCCCAGGGCACCAGCATTCATGTGTATATAGCAATCCCACAACACACCATTTAAAATCCCCCTATGCATAATTTTAAAAACAAAATACTTTGTTTTCTAATAAAGAGAACTTCTTTTATTGGTATGAACTACTTCTTTCTTTCTTGCCTTTCTTAGTCCTAGGTATTGAACTGAGAGCTAAGAGTGCACCCTTCCTGACTTATACCCTCACTTCTTGACTTAAAATTGTTCTTGCCCTCGGCTTTCCCAATACAGAACCTCGACAAAACAGAAGCGTCAGAGCCAACATTGGGAGGAAGACATCCTGGAGCTCTGTGAAGCCTGCACACTCTATGAACTGTCTTCTGCACCCACTTACTGAGCACCTATGCTGTGTCAGCTGCGCTGCCAGACAGACAGCACAGCAAGACAAACAGGATGCAGTTTATCCTGTTTAGGCCAGCAGAGACTTTACAGGTGACAGTGTTCTGGGTGCCGTGAAGGACAACGAGGTCAGCAACACTTCCTGGAGGAGGACAGAGGCAATTCTGCAGGGAAGGGTAGTCTAGGCACAAGGGGCCAAGTGGCACAGCTGCAAAGCCCAGAGGTGTGGGAACGCAGAAGACTGAGAACACAGTCAGTCCTGTCTGAGTGATCTCTGTATTCGTGGGCACCAAGAACTGCACATTCAAGATATTCAGGAAGAGGCTTGATCTGTAAATGAATGTGTGCAGGCCTTTTTCTCATCACTATAGTAAATGGAACAGTTATTGGCAAGACATGGCGTAATAGGTATTATAAGTAAGTTAGACATGGCTTATACCACAGAGCAGGCTGTAATGGAATGTCCCTGTAGTCACTGTGGGAAGCTGAAGCAAAAGGATTCCTTGAGTTCAGGAGCTCAAAGCCAAATTAGTAATATAGTCAGACATTGAAAAATAAGTGAATAAATAAGGAAGAATGTGTGTAGATTATATATATATATATATATCACACATTATATGAACCCATTTTACATGGGGACTTGAGAATCTGAGAACTCTGTTTCCCAAAAGGGTCCTTGATATTGACTGTATAACATAACATCTGAAGAATGAAGGAAGTGGTATGGGGACCACACAGTAAAGTCAGAGCAAGACCAGTAAGGGCTTTACACGCCTGCCAATTAATTTAGACTTTAAGCATGAGTGATCCGCTGAAAAGATTATAAAATCACAAAATGATTAGATTTATATTTTAAAAGATTACTGTGCCAGTCAGTCAACTTTCCATAATTATAACCAAGACCTTAGTCCACTTAGTCAACTTAGTCCAAGAGAAAAGGGTTACTTGGGTTTAAACCTTTAAACGAAGTCCATCATTCATTTGCCCATGTTTTTGAGCATGTGATGTTAGTGCAATCTTAAAAGCGACAGTTCTTTCTTTATCCTGACTAGCTCCCAAATAAATGAGACAGAGGCTATTAGATTTATTTAATAAGACTTATGGCACAATAACTGAGCAGTTATTGATCTATTCTAATCCTCTAGAATAATCTGGCTACCTCCCAGCCAAAATCCCCGAGACACTTGCACTTCAGCATCGATCTGACTCTCTCTGCTCCAGGTGTGTTCTCTGGTGGCTCAGGTTGCCAATCCTCTCCTCTTCTCTTTCTCCCCCTCCCCTCACTGGGATCAGAAGTCCAGCCCTGTTCTTTCCTCTGGTCAGTCACTGCCTGATCAGCTCTTTATTGACCAATCAGAGAATAACTGGGGAGCAAGGTTTACACAACTTTGAGACAGGAGATTCTTAGAGTAAGCATTGCAATGCCATGTCCAGATTACAACCATATGTGGGGGGCACAGAAGTCAGCATTTGAATAGTACAAGGACAACCTTTGCACAGTGCACAATAACATTATGCCAACATGTTGGGCTGTGTGTCCACCTCACCACTGGGATGCTGGAGCGCCATTCAGGGGAGACAGGACACAACTTGAGAATCCCTAGTCTGACCAGAACAAAAGGATCCAAGGGGCCCTGGCCAAAGTATTACAGCTCTCCAAGGGGAAGCCAGGGCAGAGCAGTGGCTGAATCTTTTCTGTTACTGTTGTAGCCCTATCCCTAGCAGCAGCAGCAGCAGCAGCAGCAGCAGCAGCAGCAGCAGCAGCAGCAGCAGCAGCAGCAGTGACTAGCTGCAACAGAAGCTGGAGACAGAGCCACTAGGCGAGTGGCAAGATGTGGCTGCAAAGACAATGAAAGATAGCCAGTAGCCATCGCAGCAAGCAGCTGCAGGGAGAGTGTGAGCCTGGAAGGCCAAGGCCCAATGGCGAAAGCTTCTGAAGAGAGAACTCTTCCCTGGAGTGTCACAGCTCAGTAAGACAGCCACCCCCGGACAATTCTTGATGCAATAACTTGTGTGCTTTGTTCCATGTGGATAGGGACCTTATAAACATTTTGGGAGTAGGGTGAGATCAAGGGGTAGAAGTTTCTCATTGGCTCAGTCTGAGATGTTAGGAATGCTTTATTTGCCTAGGAAAGGACTCCAGGTGTTGTCCCTATGTGGCCGGTTGTCATGACCCTCTCAATGGGGTATCCTGATGATGTGTTTCAGGACAGATAGACCCTGGTTGGGAGCAAGTTCCAACGCCTGCCAACCAGGCGTTTAAAAATTATAAAAATTCCCTGGTTTTTGGTTTTGTTTTTTGTTGTTGTTGTTGTTTTTGGTTTTGGTTTTTTGAGACAGGGTTTCTCTGTGTAGTCCTGACTGTCCTGGAACTCACTTTTTAGACCAGGCTATCCTGGAACTCAGAAATCCACCTGCCTCTGCCTCCCAAGTGCTGGGATTAAAGGCGTACGCCACCACCGCCCAGCTTCCCTGGGGTTTTTAAACCTGCTTTAACCTTACCAGGTCTTCTGTCTGCTGGCACGGTCCACTTGCCCCACACCAACATGATAAAGCATCACATGACAGTGCCAGTGTGTGGCACAGAAACAAAAGAAAAAAAAGGAGGGGCAAGGGTCCCATTCACCCATTTGAAGTCTCATTCCCAATGACCTAAAACCTCCCATTAAGCCCCTCCCCCTAAATCTTCTATCACTTAACAGTGCTGAGCTGGGAACATTCCCGATCTAAACTATAACAATTACTTTTGTAGCTGTGCAGGAACAAGAATGCCCGAGGACAGCTCTGTTAGGAAACTATTTGGAACATGCTTAGAAGGTAAATGGAGGGAAGAATGACTTCAAGGTCACTGGACAGTGTGTCACACTACACTGACTCTCAGCTTCAGATGTGGGGGCTGGTGATGTCAGCAAGGGAGATAAGATAAGACACAGATCGGGTGTTGGGGTACATTGTGTGAAGGTATGTCTCTGCATAGTCACTTGTTCATATTGTCCCAGCAGAGAGCTAAAAGCTGGCAGGATCTTGGTATTTTTATTTCTAAGGCCCATCCATCACTGGCCTCATATTTTGTAAATATCCATCCTTCTTTGATAGCCTAGAGGTAATTTAGAATTGGAGAGAGAGAGAGAGAGAGAGAGAGAGAGAGAGAGGACAGTGAGGTAGACAGACTGACAAGAGCAGAAAGGTAGAGCTGGCTGAGTGGCAGGATGTAGTTAGTACCAGGACTAGTCAGGTAGGCAGGTTAAGCTAGACTGAAGCTTCCCTAGCTTAAACGCCCAAGCTTTAAAATATTAAAAAGTCTATGTCATTATTTACACCACTGATGTTGAGGGACCCTAAGGGGTTTTCCAGTCCCACACCCTCCTTACAGCTTCCCCCTCCTGCCTGGGGTCAAGGCTAGGCCAAGTTCCATTCTCCACCCACAGGAACATTCTTGAGTAAAAATTCTCAGAATGTACTGACTGATAGTCACCTGACCCTCTGGAAAGTCCCAGGTAGAGTTCAAATGCATGTCATGCTTGCTAGCCAATAGACTTGAAGGTCAATATGCTTAGCCAATAAGTTTGAACTGTGTAACCTTGCTGATGTAACCTGTGCCACTAAAAAGTATAAAAAAAAATGCTTGTAATAGCCATTTGGGGGTTGCCTTCTAGTCACTTGCCTTGAGGGACTAATTGAAGGTTGACCCCAACGCACTGAAAAATAAACCTCTTGCTTTTGCATTGATCTACGCCTCGGTGTCTCACTTGGGGCGGGGGCTCTCAAATAATTACCACTGACTGAGGACCAGGGTCTTACAGTGTGCTCAAAGGTCCTACTATAATTGGGAATGAGTGAGTGTAGGAGGGGTCATGGAAAGTAGGAGGACCCTGGGAGATACCTAGGCTTAGAGATTCACAAACAAGATGGACATGTGGGTCAGAAGCTCAATGGACTTGGCTGAGATATCCAGTAAAGGGACACAGACAGAGGGCAGAGCTATGTAAGTGTGTGAGTCAGCCACCAAGAGGGTATAGATTAGGAAAGAAAAAGGGCTGCTTCAGAGAGTCTCAGGTCAAAGAGTTCTCTGGGTGGCTTCCTGTCTTAAAACTCATGAGAACAGAAGCCAGAAGCAACAGAAATACCGAGGGAGGAGCCTGATCCTCAGGCATGCTTTTGGCAACAACAAGGCTGCAAATAGAGATTCCTGGACGAAAGAGGAAGGCTTTGTTGAGACTTGCCTGAGTTCTGTGACCTTGCTTATTTGAGATGATGTTGTGTATGACGTTTTACCTTGCCTCTTATTCCCAGGTCTAGCACAAAGCTGCAGTATGCCATGGAAACCCCCTGGACTGGCATCCTTGTCTTCCTGTGGGCTTCAGTCATCTGCAGACAAAAGCCCTTCGTCTAAGTGTCAATCACCAGAGCTGCACGATGCCCACTAAGTCCAAAGGTATGGGTAAAGCTGTCTCCTGTCTGTGAGGAGTAAAAGTCAATATTTTAGATCTGAATTATTCAGACGCTATACCCCAAAAGTGATTCATAACCCAAAGAGAGAGCCCAGTGGGAGAACAGTGACTGCAGGAGCTGTAGGCAGGGCTCAGCTCACAGTTCCCCAAGCAGTCAGTCAAAGGGCTGAAGAAAAGATGAAATAGCAACATCATTCTGATGCAGGTTCCCAGGGAGAGCCCAAGGGAGCCAGGCTGCTAAGATGTCTAGACAGCACTAATGACAGAGTTGAGGGTCCTTTGGGCTCTCCAAGTGCTGGTATTGTCAAAAATTCCTAGGCTCTTTGTACGTGGGAGAGTCAAGTTGAGTTTGTGGTGAGGTGAAAGGATGATTCAAATGCTCCCTTTTAGAACACAATGAAAGATCTTTGAGAAAAGTGGATGTTGTCTACATCTTTGACTCTAGACTTTGTGTAGATGTATACACCTACTACTAGGGTTGTTCAGGGAATACATCATCAAGGTCAGGAGTCAGTGGGAGGACTGGCCTGGGAGCAGTCAACACAGTTGGGAGCGTGGATGATTTGGTGAAAATTCATCTAAATGGAAGGAATAATAAAACATGATCTAGACAGAGGGAGGAATGGAAGCAGAGTGGGCATCTCTTGAACCTGGTTGGATTATTAGTCAGGCTTTTCCTTTACTGTGTGTCTTAGGGTTTTACTGCTGTGAGCTGACACCATGACCAAGGCAACTCTTATAAGAAAAACATTTAATTGGGGCTGACTTACAGGTTCAGTCTATTATCATCAAGGCATCAAAGCATGGCAGTGTCCAGGCAGGTGTGGTGCAGGAGAGTTCTACACCTTCCTCTGAAGGCTGCTAGGAGAAGACTGGCTTACAGGCAACTAGGATGAGGCTCTAAAGCCCATGCCCACAGTGACACACCTACTCCAACAAGGCCACACCTATTCCAACAAGGTCACACCTCATAATAGTGCCACTCCCTGGGTCAAGCATATTCTAACCACCACATTCCACTCCCTGGGTCAAGCGTATTCTAACCACCACACTGACAAATTATTTGACATCATAAACTTAAAAGAGAACAGTTTACTGTGGCTCACAGTTCCAGACAACTCAATTCTTTAGTGGCAGGAAGGGCCTGACACAGCAGAGCAGCTCACAGGCTTGTGGCCAGGAAGAACCCCTCCCCTCCCCAGGCAATTGGACGGTGCCATCCACATATGGTGTATGTCTTATCCTCTCAGTGATCCTCTCTGGAAACAAGGTCACAGACACCAGAGGTGTACCTTTCTGATCCCCTGGGTGTTTCTAATCTAATAGACAAAGCTGCAAACAGTTGATAGGAAGATCTCAAATCTCTGTTACTGGCTTCACCATGTACCTTAGGCAACACAATGATCTTTCCCAACCATAGTTTCTGTAACACAAACTGATGATAACTTACTGTGCTCTAGGGAAGACCACATGGAGTTTGGGCAGCAGGGACCATTATTCCCTTGCTGCTATTTGTCGGACGTTGCTTTGCTACAAGATCAAACTGAAAATAGCTTAAGTGAGACAGGTGTTTACTTCTCTCTCACATAACAAGCTGGTTGTGGCAGCTCTGGTCACCAGAGGACCAGCCCCTTCTGTGTAGTTTGCCAAGGTGTCTTCTTTTACATATTTCGAGATGGCTTTCCGTGACAACACTTTAGCTAGCAGAAGGGTCAAGGAATGGCAAGATCCTCTCCATTATCCAAATATTTATAAACCACCTCCTCTCACTTTCTGTTGGCCAAGGACTCACTTTAAAATCCTGTGGCTAAGCCATGTGGTGAGTTGTGCACGCCTTTAATCATAGCACTTTGGAGATAGAGGCCAGCCTGGTCCAAAGAGTGAGTTCTAAGACAGCCATGGCTATATAGAGAAACCAAAAAATAATAAAGGAAGGAAGAAAGGAAAAAAGGAAGGAAGGAAGGAAGGAAGGAAGGGAGGGACAGAGAGAGGGAGGGAAGGTAGGGAAGGGAGGGACAGAGAGAAGGAGAGAGGGAGGGCGGAGGGAGGGAGGGAGGGATGAAGGAAGGATAGAAGCAAGCCTGTAGCTAAGGAAGGAGAGAAGGCTCTCCTTGGCCCTCACGGCTACATTAGAAATTCCCATGCTCCTTTGTATGTCTTTCACGGTGCCTAGCACATGTGTTCTCTTGGTTTACTGTCTGTTTTCTCTGGGAATATACTTGTAAGAATGTGAGACACTGTCAGCCTTCCTCCTGTGGCCTCCCGAGGACACACAGTGTCTCACATACACAGTGTCCTTGTTGACTAACAGTGCTATCATCAAAGGCTTGGGGACTCCCTTGGAGCAGTGTGGAGTCAATGAGTCCTCTCCACCCCAGGCTGTGTTGGGAATAGAATGAGTCTCTTCTACCATTCCCTTGATGCTATGAGTGTGCTGTCAGAAACGCAGATGAACACTCTTGGATTTTTTCCATAAAGTCAGAATTTAGTAAATAACAATAAATTTTTTTTTTGTCAGTAATTGCCTAGTAGTCTGCTGTCCCAGCTGAGGAAAATATACCGGCTCTTTTATTCTAGTTGTTAAAAATAAAGTATGTATTTATTTATGTGCATATGTATGTTTGCACACATATGCATGCATATGTATGTGACTTCGTATGCACGCTTGTGGGGGTGGGGGTGGGGGAGCATGTAGACATCAGAGGACAACTTGTAGGAGCTGGTTCTCTCTTTCTACCATGTGGGATTGAACCCAGGACATCAGTCTACAAATTCCTTGGCCTGTTGAGCCATCTTACTGGCCACAAAGGGTTAAAAGGCCCTTTGGAGTTCTAGGAGTTAAAAGTGGTCTGAGGAGCAGAAACCAAAGGGATGCAGTTTGTGAGAATAAGATTTAAAAAAACCCCAAGCTAGGGGTGCTGCTGCTACTGCTGATGCCCAGATAGCCAGGCTGCGGATCTGCTGAGCTGCAGCAAAGTGCAGTAGAGAGGTGAGAGACAGGACCAAGTGCAAGCAAGCAGAGATGCAGGTGGATGGACAGCAGTCTGACTGGGCCACATCAGTCTCAGGAACGGACCTGAGAGAAGCCCCTGGGACAGAGTCCTCTGCCTGTGAGCCCTCTGGGCTATTGGCAGTGGCATGTTAGGTGTCTCCCTCTTATGGGGTCCGGGTGAGAGAGCTGCGCCCTCTTCTAGGTATGCATTGTTTGATAATTCTAGGGCCCCATTTTCCGGATATGATTTTTAATAAACCGAGTGCCCCTATAGACCTACTTTATCTTAATAAGTTTATAGGGTGGTGCCCTTTCTACTTTCAGGAGTAAGTAATTATCGGCCTGTGCCTTGGGGATGTACCAGGCAGATGGTATTGTTTACATCCACCAGGGTGCTGAGTCACCACCATACTCAGTGCCGTCAAAATACTGCTTGAAGATGGACGCTCAGGGCAAGGCACAGTTTGAAAAGACATTGTTTTATACCACACGGAGGAGTTTAGAGCATGGTACAGGCTGCTCTCAACATTGGGCCATGAGGAGGAGGGTGTTTCTATCTGAGACTAACCACTGTCTCAGGCCACAGATGGGGTAGGGGATGGGGAGGGTGGGAGAGCATAGGGGTGGAAGGGTTGGGTGTAGGGGGAGTGAGGGAGTGGGTAGGGGATGGACCAAGTCTAACAAATTAGCTCCCACTCCTTGCTCTAAGAGCCAAACAACAACAAGAAAAAAAAAATAATGAGATTTTAATCAGCATGGCCACATCCCAAAGATAGAAATCAAGAATCTCAGCCAATCATCTGGGGTGCTGACAAGAGTGCTGGTCTTAAACAGAGAAAAGACTGGGGGAGGGGGCAGAGTTCGTCTTAGCCAAATTGAGATCTGGATGGTCTTTATCTCAGCCTCACAGTTTCTCCTGATTGGTGGTGGGCAGCAGGGAAGTTTCAATCAAAGGGGTAATTGCTCCCATTTGGGAGGTGACATCATCCCAGGGTGATCTGTTGAATCCGAGGTTTAGGAGAAGGACTAGAGAACCGCAGGTGCCTTTTCAGGGGTCTGAAACAGAATGCTGTAAGCATCTAACAGTACAATAGCCTAATTACCCACAGAACTGCACCTTGCAAGGGGGATGGGATAGGCCAGGTACCTTTAGTGCTAACCAACCTTGTATTTTAAGGTTTTAGACAAACACTCCTTAAGTGATCAATATGGCTCTGTAGAGATGAATGGGGATCTATCAACTCAAAAGTTGGGGACAGATACAAAATGACAGCCTTTTTAGCCTGTGTTCAGTCAGCCCGTGGGCCTACGTGAGCAGTTAGCACATTTTAGGAAAAGCACTTTCCATGTGTCTGCTGTTAGCAGGGTGGGCGTTCTGTGTGTGTGCTGTGTGCTGTGTGCTTCTCTGGTCCTTGGAGCTCCTGTGGACTCTTAGCATGGTGTGAGCCTGCATCAGAAAGTTCTGGAGCTGGAAGCTGCTCTTTCATGGTAACATGTGCTCCAGAACTAAGATATTCAGTAAGTGTGGAGAACAAGGGCTTTCCCAGGACTGTGACAGCCCTACGGATACAACCCGAGGCCTGGTTTTCTGTCCCTGACTCTGTAAAGCCTTCAATAGTCTTGTTGCCTGCTTGTGAGGGGTGGGGGAAGAGCCTCAATGGAGGACATCTCTGGGGAGACTGGCCTGCAGTGACGCTTGCTGTTTGCTGCATGAATTCTCCCTGGTACTCCTTGTCTGGGACTCCCAGCTCACTTCTGTTTTGACATAATCAGTCTCCTTCCCTTAAGTGAGACTCTAGTCCCTGTAGTGAATGGAGGGCTGTGGCCTCCACTTGACCTCTAACCCCGCACATCTGCAACCCACTCCGGTTTTTCTCCGGTTTTTCCTTTGATTTTGTACCGGAAGGGAGACCAGGCTGGAGCTGTGAGCAGCCAGCTCTTCTTTGACAGCCTCCAAAGCCAGGACCAGTTTTCAGACAGCAAGCCCTGGGGCTTGAGAGGCGCTCAGGTTACAATAGTAAACAAAATGAGCCCATTCGAAAGCCAAGTTCAGATTTCCTCTCCTATATTTTCCCTGGAGGTGGGGGAGGAGTGAGCCGCCACATCCTGCCAGTGGCCCATAGGAATTGTGCCCGTGCTTGGCACCTGGGAAACCCTTTCTTCTGCTCTGGCACTGGACTGACCCGGGGAATGATCACTACAGTAGTTTAATTCTGACAGCTGAAGACTAGTTTCTCCCCTTGTAGAGCCACAGTGGCCCTTCATGGCCGGCAAGTCTCTCGGGTTGGCATTAGGCTAAAGGAATGAGCTGAGTAGATTTTTCTCACTAGGGGTTCTGGGCTAGGACATCCTCTCCCTTGCTTCTGTCTGCGTCTGGAACAAAGAGCAGTTAAGAAGCTGACTGGGTAATTCAGTTTACTGGCAAGTTCTCTTCTTTCTTAGAACAGTTTTCACTACAAACGTGGAGCCATGGGTTTCTTCTGGTTTTTTTATAGACTATCCATATCGCAGTGGGATGACTGGCTGCCCCCACTGTCCAGAGCACAGCATCTCTCTGCCCCTGATTCTTTGCTTATTTCCATTCAATATAAACCCTAGATTGTCCATCTGAGTATATTTAACAGCAGTATCACTTGGTGGTTGTCAGCGTGACTGCATGTGGAATCGAGCTACTGGGCCCTCTGGGAGGGATTTTCTTGATCACATCACTTGAAACAAAAGTCCCATCCTAAACCTCCATGGCGCCTTCTGTGGCGGTCCTCATAGGACACAGAAAAAGGAAACTTGGCCTTTTGTCTGCTCTCCTTCACCCTCAGTGGCAAGTCCCCCTATTCTGTTGCTGTAGCATTCCCTCGCCAAGGTTAGAACCACTTCTTCGGGATTCCAACCTAGACAGAAGACAAAGCAGTGCTCCAGGTGTCCCCTAGGCAGTCTTAGTTAGGGTTTTACTGATGTGAACAGACACTATTTACCAAGGCAAGTCTTATAAAGGACAACATTTAATTGGGGCTGGCTTACAGAGGTTCAGTCCATTATCATCAAGGTGGGAGCATGGCAGCCTCTAGGCAGGCATGGTGAAGTCCTCGAGGAGCTGAGAGTTCTACATCTTCATCCGAAGGCCGCTAGCAGAATACTGACTTCCAGGTAGCTAGGATGAGGGTTTTATAGCCCATACCCACAGTAACACACCTACTCCAACAGGGCCACACCTTCTAATAGTGCCACTCTCTGGGCCGAGCCTATACAAACCATCACAGATTCCAAGAGATTCCCCCAGACCTTTAGTGCCATATTGAAACTGCTGAGGTAGCCAGTCTCATTGACTGAGCAACTAGAAGATTTTTGGCCTCTTTCAGTGTGAGTCAGCCAGCACTGGACTGAACTGAATCCTGTAAGCCAAGCCAATAAATCCCTTTTTGACGTGTGTCCTCACCCTGTCAGTTCTGTTCCTTCAGAGAACCCTGACTAACACAAACTTCCTTGAGTACCCTCCTCAAAGAGTATGTTGACCACATCATATATACACTCTTGTTCTCAATAAATTATGGCAACAAGGGGTGGTAGTATGTGATATAAGTGTACTGGCTAACTTTGTGTCAACTTGACACAGCTGGAGTTATCACAGAGAAAGGAGCTTTAGTTGGGGAAATGCCCCCATGAAATCCAGCTGTGGGGCATTTCCTCAATTAGTGATCAAGGGGGAGAGGCCCCTTGTGGGTGGTGCCATCTCTGGCCTGGAGGTCTTGGATTCTATAAGAAAGCAGACTGAGCAAGCCAGGGGAAGCAAGCCAGTAAGTAACATCCATGGCCTCTGCATCAGCTCCTGCTTCCTGACCTTCTTGAGTTCCAGTCCTGACTTCCTTTGGTGATGAACAGCAGTATGGAAATGTAAGCTGAATAAAAACCTTTCCTCCCCAACTGCTTCTTGGTCATGATGTTTGTGCAGGAATAGAAACCCTGACTAAGAAAATAAGGAATACTAGTTTGGGAGTTGGGGCTTCTGAGTTCTCAGCCCTTGTCAGTCACAATTTGGAGAGGGTCAGGAGAAGGTCATTCCTATGTAAAGCTGGATGTTCTGTCTAGCGCTGATACTGGAGTCTACGATAAGCAGACTTGCGGTCTCTTATCAGTTTGAGCGGCATCTTGTCACTTTTCACAACGTCTGATCACCTTGAATATGCACAGAGGAAGATCTGACTAGGGACTAGGGTGATTCTGATACCGAGCAGGGTCTGAGACATCTGATTTCAGCAGCCAGTTCGTCCAGACTGGATCTGGCTTGATCTGTAGATGGCTCTCTCGAAAGAAAGAAGAGCTAGATTTGACTGCAAGTTTGGAAGGCTGGCATCTAGGTTATTCCATTTCTACTCCTAAAAGAGGCAGTCTTGCTATCTTATGCTAGGTGAGGGCGAGGACATAGGTAGAAGACACCCCCAATGCCACTGTAATCAGGGCTAGAAGAAGGAATGAGCGTAGGTACTCTACAGCTTTACATGTCTTGTTCCGCCTTTCCCACATCTCTGCATCACTGAGGGAGTGGGGAGAGGGGAATGGAGCAAGTCTGATGGAGAACTCTCCTGGGTTTAGCAGGCTCTCTATTAACTGGTCTTTATTCTTCATCTCATTTGCATGCACACACCCAGCCAATCAGATCCCATCAGGGTCAATATAAACCCCTGGACACAGCCCTGTCATCAGTCTGGCCCTTGGGCTAGAGCCCCAGCTCTTCCGCAGGAGATTCACATCCACTCAGCAGACCTGCTCGTCAGAGGAAGACTGAACAGACTTGAGTCCAGCAGGAACACATGATCCAGCCTCCAGGGCAAGCCCACCGAGAGAGTCCACAGGGTTCACCACTTCTGCATCTGTCACTCTCTCTCTCTCTCTTGGGTGACCTGTTCTTTATGGGCTCCTTTGGAGGCTGACATTGGTTGGCATCCCAGGTACACTGAGAGCTCACAGCTGGAACATCTGCTGACAACCCCTCCTGGTTGGCATCCTGCTGCTACTGAGCATTTTTCAAGTTTAAATTTTTCCATCCATGCTGCCACTCTCACCTGGTATATAAAAGTCCTCTGTGAGCCAAGGAGATGGCTTACCAGGGAAAAGCACATGTGGCTAGGTTGCTGAACTGAAGGGAAGCCCTGGGACTTACAAGATGGAAGAGAGAACTGATTCCTATAAATTGTCCTTTGACCTCCACAGAGATGCCATGATATGCATACATGCATACATACACACATACACATAAACACATACATATTTAAAAATACATAATATATAAACATGATACATACTTATACATATACATACACACATATACATACATACACATACACACATACATACACGTATACTACATACATACACACATACATATAAGACATACATACACACATATACATGCTACTTACACACATATACATACACACATACTAAATAAATAAACAAATGTAATAAAAATTCTCATTTGTTCACCCTCCTCTGTGTGCCCACTTTATTCTTAGAGGAAGACAAGAACCTGACAAGAGACTGTGTCAGTTGGTAAGAAGTTTCCAGATAGACCACCATACCCTTTGTTCAGTTTCTTCTCATGAAGGTCTCTATAGACATGAACATGCCAGTCCCCATGACCTATAGGGCAGTTTTACATGAGGTTCATTGCTTCCTGTTCCCACCATGGCCTTCCAAAAAGGTGTGGCTAGGCTTAGAACCAGTGACCACCAACCACATTTACCAACTGTCACCCAGCAGCCACGTGTCAGTAACTTTGGCTTTCCCAAATCCCACACAGAAACCCGTTTTCCAGACAGATGTGAAGCACTAGGTTTTCAAAGGCACTAGATCTATTTTCTATCAATGTAATCATTTGAAGTTAATATTATCCCTCTTCTTTAAAACAATAAAGATGGTTTAAGACTTGTAGATTCCACTTTTCTGAGAAGCATCCTTTGGGGACACGTGGACTTGGTAAATGAATTCAGAAGAGCACACTGTCTCATCAGGAGCTGTAGACGCCTCGCAGTCAGGGTATTTTTCCTAGAACAGAGTTATGGCCAATAAACAATTGTCTACTGGACCAGCCCGGGACCAGCCCGGGGATGCACTGGGAGGAATGTCGTGAGGGACAGCATCCTTGAGATGGACTCCTCCAGTTGTCATGTAGTTCCCGAGATGCTGCTGCAGGCTTCGGCAATCCCTAGGCTGTGCCCTTGTGTCTAGTCTCATTTGTCTGCGCTTTCCAGCAGTCAGACTACTGGCTTCAGTTCTAGGCTCCCTCCATGGAGAGGCTGAAGAAGGACCGGGGTCATTGTCTGTATTCACAGGCTTGGGCTTTGTTAGAAATATGTGGAATAGGAAACAGATTGCTTCAAGTGACCTGCTCTAATTTCACTGTCTACCTTATTGCTTTCAGACTTCCAAGGGACTTCTAAGCCAGGCAGCACTGGAGTAAATCTCTCTACATTTGTTCTTTCTGTGTGCATCTGAGTTAACTTACACAATTCTAGCTTCCGGTTGGCTTTATTGAACTCAAAGCATGACTATCTTACATTTTATACGAATATTAAATTAACATTCCCTATGCAAGCAAAACCTATAATCATTAAATTGGGTTATGTTTAAAACAGTGATTTCCATCTATGACTGCACATTGATAAAATCACAGAGGCTGTATAGAAATTCCCATGCGGAGGCCCACGCCTCAAAAATCTATTTTAATTGATTTGGAGTGGGGCCTGAGCATTGATTTTTTTTTTTTTAAAGCTCCCCGCGGATTCTAATTGCAGCCAGGATCCAGAAGCATTGCTCTGAATGGTGCCTGAGGAGTGTGTTAATTTGGTTGAGAGGAAGACAGAGGAACTGCCTGGCTTGTTTTGTCAGCTCTCAGTCCCAGATCTGGAGAGGAACAAAAGCCAAAATCACGGTGCAGTTATGTAAGGGGGGGGGGCGGGAAGCCACATCTCAAACTGCATGTATATTTCACCCAGGGCAATAGAAAACAGTAAGAAGTACTGGGTGGGGAACTAATTACGTGCCTTTTAGGGTAAAGCCCAATGATATTAGGGAATAACCAGCCTGTGAGCTGAACAAGTAGGGGACAATATTTTAAGAAGAAGAAGAAAAAGAAGGAGGAGGAGGAGGGGGAGGAGGAAGAAGAGGAGGAGAAGAAGAGAAGAAGAAGAAGAAGAAGAAGAAGAAGAAGAAGAAGAAGAAGAAGAAGAAGAAGAAGAAGAAGAAGAAGAGGAAGAGGAAGAGGAAGAGGAAGAGGAAGAGGAAGAGGAAGAGGAAGAGGAAGAGGAAGAGGAAGAGGAAGAGGAAGAGGAAGAGGAAGAGGAAGAATTCTCACACTTAAATTAACCTGCATTGAAGATGCCTTCCTGCCTCTGGAAGACCAGCTCCTAATAAGCCCCATAATGCAGATTTATGTTGCCTTGAAGGCAACATCACTCCAGTGAATTATGATGACTTAGGGAGGCAAATCCATCTCTCGCCCCCGGGAGACAGAATTTCTAGCTCAGGGTGTCTGAGGCGGAGAAGGGAAGACAATTCAGGTGGCACAGGAGACAGAACAAAGGACGACCCCGGAGCAGGCAGTTCTGAGCCAAGCTGGGAGTGATCATTGCTCAGCAGGATTTCCAGGCTCTACCGAGGGCTAGAACCTTTGTTTTCTCTTCTCTGGGAAAGACTGGCCCATTAGCTCACCGGCTGCACTTGTTCTTCTCCCCCAACCTTACGAAGGAGACAATTTTCAAAACTTAAGAGGACAGCTAAGGGAGACTCCGCCTTTTTCCGCATTAAGCATATGGTGCCTCAGGGGACGAGAAGGCCATCAGCTGACAGGAGGAGGGGACGAGCTGGCAGAGGAGAAGGCATTGGGATGGATGCAGATGCTGAGTGTGCTGCCAGAGACAGGCTTTGGTGCTTGGGGATGGAGCTCAGCTCTCATGGCGGGTTTAAAGAGCGGTCAGGTCATCTTCTGACTATGTCAGAGTGAGGAGTTAGGGATTTCCCTGGGGCCAATACCCCTAGCAGAGCATCTGCCCGCCTCAAGGAAGTGCCCCAGGAGCACTGGCTGCTAGGTACGGGGTGTCACGTGATCCCATAGTTTCTGGAAACAGAGCCTAACTGACCCTGGGAGGCACTTGATGGTTTCTGAAGGACCTTCTTTACAAAGGTACCCTGAAGATTGACTTTGACCTTTTTACCGAGCTCTGTCCTGGCTTCCTGGTGGAAAGGGAATCTCCAGGCTGGTCATGGTCCCCTAGTGTGACAGAAGTAGGAACCTGGATGCTCAGTCATGCCTGCCCTCCCTTTCCGGGGTCTGTGAGATGAGAATGAACAGGGTGGGAGCCTGTGTGCTGTAAACCAGAATCTAGCAGGCAGGGTACTCTGTATTCCAGAAAAGGTAGGCACCAACGTCGCTGAAGCTAAATCCTGGGAGATCTATGCCTACCCCCACAGTCCTTGTACAGCGGTTAAGTGTAAACAGCTAACTACATGCTAAAGACTGATTTTAATTCTTTTACCCAATTAGCCAAATACAAGTGTCGATTTTGCACAAGTACATCTCTACCTGCGCTTATCTCCTTGCATGTCCGACACGGTCCCGCATTCAGATGGTGCTTCTGCCGTGTCCAATGAGTTGCGCCCTCCATGAATGTTACTTGCCTTGCTGCCTTGTGCTGGGGTGAGAGTGGGGCTCCCCTGCAGCCAACCACCCTCGCCCATTGCTCACGCTCCCTTTTGGAAAGCTCTTGACGACTTCTGTCATGTCTGTGTGTTCCCTCTCTAGCAAGCACTGAGGAAAAACCTCCAGGCCAAAGTCTCTCCAGGAAAGACGTCAGGGAGCCGTGAGGTAGGAGAGTGAAGTTGAAACCTGTTAAACCATTCATGGCAGTTCCACTGCCTCCTGGTGTCTTCTCACTTCCCACCTCCTCAAGGTGGATGCCACTGGGGGGTGAGGGGTGGGAGATGGAGCAGAGGATCTGCATTAAGAGTGTGTGTGTGGGGGGGGGGGGNGAGATGGCTCAGTGGGTAAGAGCACCCGACTGCTCTTCCGAAGGTCTGGAGTTCAAATCCCAGCAACCACATGGTGGCTCACAACCCATAACAAGGTCTGACACCCTCTTCTGGAGTGTCCGAAGACAGCTACAGTGTACTTACATATAATAAATAAATAAATCTTAAAAAAAAAAAAGAGTCAGGAGCGGGGTCTTTGGTTTTTAATTAGCTCTGTGACCTGTGGCACTTTGTAATTTTATGCATTTCATCCAGCTATCACATACTGGAGAAGGGGCCCAGTGCCTATGGTTTGTTCCGCAGAGCACACGGCATCCGACGGATGACGCTCCAGGCCCTAAGTTTACTCGCCAGCCTTTGGCTTTGGAGGCTTTTCAGGAGTTTTATCTTTAAAGAGTTTTATCTTTAAAGTATTTAGCATCTTTTTTTTTTTTTTTTTGGTTTTTCGAGACAGGGTTTCTCTGTATAGCACTGGCTGTCCTGGAACTCACTCTGTAGACCAGGCTGGCCTTGAACTCAGAAATCCACCTGCCTCTGCCTCCCGAGTGCTGGGATTAAAGGCGTGCACCACCACCACCTGGTGCATTTAGCATCTTAAGTACCAGACCGCAGCTGCACAAAATAGGAAAATCTCCTTAGGAAATGGTTAACCCTCCCCCACCCCCACCCCAGAGCCAGGGACAGCTTTGCCTCAGACGAAAAGGACTTTTCCAGTGGGCACAGAAATCAGCAGTATTGTGTCTGCTGATGCTGTCTGTCCAGATGGTTCTGGATGAATCCTGCCTACTCAGATCCTTGGCGCTGGGCAGTTCTTTTCCACCCGATGTTGGTCTTAATGATGAATGTAGGTTGTCTGAGTCTTCTGGCCCCAGCTGCCCCAGAAACCAGGCTTAGGAATCACTTCCAAGTTCATCTGTAGACTGTCTGGCTTTTAAATGCTTCCTCTGGAGACGAACGCTCATAAAATGCCATCTCTGCACTTAGTCTTTGAGATCAGCATGCCGTTCTTGTTGGATGCCTACGTGTCCTGTCCAGGGGCAGAATGTGCCAGGTAGGGTTGCAGGGAGGTCAAGGGGACGGCATCCTGGTGTCCTAAAGGTTGCCAGTTAGAGTAAAATTTCTGCTCCCCTCTTGAGGTAGGTGTTTCCACCCCAGCCAGTCAGCCTGCCAGCTCAGCTACCTGCAGATACCAGCTAGAAGCCCAAGACTGGGAATGAATTGCTACATTGTTTTATTTTTATTTATTTATTTAATTTTACTATTTCAAAGAACAACAAAAAGCCCTAACCTCCTTGGGGGCAGGGCCGAACTGGCCAGCTTCCTGGAGTTCCTCACTTTCTGAAACCTGAGACTTAGTGTCACATTTATTCCTTCAGAGTCTTGGAGAAAGGGCTGCATGTGTCTGAGTGAAGTCCCGGGAGCAGCTTGTCAGGCCTCAGTCTTGTCCTCTCAGCGTCCATGTCCGAGACCCTCCAACCCTACTCCTCCATTCCTCTGCCCCCCCACTCCCCTCCCACCTCATCCCTGACCCTGCCCCATCCCATCCCTGTCTCACAACCGCCCCTCCCATCTTCCCTCCTGAACCAGTCTCCCCTCCTCAGAGCTTTTTCGGGCAGCAACCACAGGCAGAGAGAGGTAAGATCGCCAGGCCCTCACCTGCAGCATCACTGTCTGACTCCCTGAGCACCCCAGGCTAGACCAAGTGTACATTTTCCAGTTTAATGATGTTGGGGCTCACTACAGAGAAGGTGGGGTTAATTGGGTGAGTTTTGGCATTAGGGTCTCACTGTGTGGCGCCCAAGCTGAGTAAGTTGTTTAAAGGTTCGGAGCACTTGCCACACCTAGATGGAATTTTCCATAGGAAATTTTACTAAAATAAAGTAGAAAATGAACAAAACTTAGACACAACAGAACTTGTAGTGTACAGAATTTTTTAATAAGATGCAAAATACATGTGTAGAAAGACTAAGGCCATGTATTTGAAGGCTCCATAAAGCCTAGTGCTGTGCTGTGTGAGGGGGCAGCCTCCTGTTCTCGAACATCCGAGAGATGTGGTTGACTTGAGGTTCTGCAAGGATACATGACACACAGGACTTTAAAGATCTACTACAGATGAATGCGGGGGTGGGGGTGGGGGTGGGGGCTGGCCAGATGCCTCGGCAGGTAAAGATGCTTACCACTGAGACTGACTGCCTGGGTTCAATTCCCAGGACCCACACGGTGGAAGGAGAGAAGCTGTCCTATCACACCTGGGTTGTGACACACCACATACACACACACACACACACACACACACACACACACTCACACACACACACACACACACACATACACACACACCCCTCAAAACACAATCAGTTCTTTTTCTTACTTTATTTTATTTTATTTTATTTTTTAAGATTTATTTATTTATTATATGTAAGTACACTGTAGCTGTCTTCAGACAGTCCAGAAGAGGACGCCAGATCTTGTTACCGATGGTTGTGAGCCACCATGTGGTTGCTGGGAACTGTACTCAGGACCTTCGGAAGAGCAGTCAGTGCTCTTAACCGCTGAGCCATCTCTCCAGCCCCACAGTTGTTTTCTGTTTTTTTTTTTTTTTTTTTTGTTTTCGAGACAGGGTTTCTCTGTGTAGCTCTGGCTGTCCTGGAACTCACTCTGTAGACCAGGCTGGCCTCGAATTCAGAAATCCACCTGTCTCTGCCTCCCAAGTGCTGAGATTAAAGACGTGTACCACCATGCCCAGCCCCCACAATCAGTTCTTAAAAGTCCTCTATGACATCATAATATTATTGCATGGCTGAGATTATGTTTGAGAGTAAATAAATACAATATTAGAGTTACTTTCATCTCCCCCCTCCATCTTTAAGGTAGCTATGAAAGGGTTATAATTCCTGGGGTGACACAGTTCAAATTCCTATTGGAAAACCCTAATCTAGAGAAAACTGAGTTAACATGTTGGTGTCCTCATCCTATTTGTTTGTATAGATTTGAGAAGTTCAGCTTCAGCCTAAAAGCCTACCATAGACAATTACAAAGGTTGACAGGGCAGGCAATGTGGAATGTGACCCTCCACCCAGCCTCTGGGACTCAAGCAGGGCACAATCATCTCTGGAAAGAGTTAAGTACAGAGGGCTCTTTTAGCCCTACCCCAGAGTCCTGCCAGGGTCTTTGGTTAGGGACTCCCTTAGTGGTAAGATGTCCCTAGTGCCTATGCTGACCCACCTGCTGCTCAGAGATGCACCATAGCATAGATGATAAAGAGAAATGTGTGTCTCCTCCACTCTCCCTCCTGCTAGTGCCCCACAGTAAGGCACAGAAGGCACCCACTGTGGGCATCATCATTGACATCGCTGTGGGCATCACCATAGGCATCACTGTGGGTACCACTGTGGGCATCATCATGAGCATCACTATAGGCATCACTGTGGGTACCACTGTGGGCATCATCATGAACATCACTGTGGGCATTGCCATGAACATCGCCATGAACATCACCACAGGCAACACAGTGGGCATCACCGTGGGCATTGCTGTTGTTGCTGTCTTCATCTGGGCTCATGGTTGTCATCATTCACTATTCTGACCTCTCGAATCTCAGTGGTCTCTTCTATTCCAGCTCAGCTGAACCATAGACAGTATTTTTAAAAGACAAATTGAGAGTCACACTGATATCCAGATTACACAGCCTGTCCCCATTTATGGTGTTTTGACTTAGAATTATTCAACTTTAGGATGGCGCAAAGGCAAAAAGCCTGCCCACTCAACCATCCTGTCTCTTCCTCTCAAGGACCATTCAGTTAATTACTGATATTTGATATTTGGATTGTCCCCAAAGAACCACATGTTCAAGGCTTAATCCATGATGTCATCGGAAGGTCATGGAATGGTTGAGTTGGGATCTAATGGGTGTGTGTATGTGTCTTAAAAGTCATTAGAAGGATACCTTCAATGGGGGGGGGTAGTAAGACCCCAGCCCCTTCCTCTTTCTCTTTTTGACTCTTTGTCTGCAGGATAAGTGAGATGGTCTATCTGACTACCACAGGCACAAGAGCAACAGGCTAATTGATCCTGGACTGGAACTTCCCAAGTTGTGATCCCCAGATAACTGCTTTTCTTGGTAAGTTGGTCGTCTCAGGTATTTATCGGGGACAGGAAGCTGATTAACAGAGTATCTGATCGATACTCCATGACAAGGTGGGCTCAGTATTTGGTGGTTTTTCTCCACTGTCAACTACTGGAAGTGTTTGGAGCCTGCCTAAAACAGGGTGTTTTAAGGAAAGGCATTTGGTAGGTACCAGATGCACTTTCATTTTAGGATATTTCCAACCTATTATAACAATGGCGTCATCACCATGAGATTCTATTACAAATGCAGGAGCACTCCCATGTGTCAGTAAGGGTCTCCACAGGAGAGAAATGCGCCTGTAATCGGGGTGATTCTGAGTGTTCTCCCTCTCATGTGTGTGTGTGTGTGTGTGTGTGTGTGTGTGTGCTAGGCCTCAGTCACATGGTCTTGCACATGCAAGGCAAGGACTCAATCTCTGAGGTTCATCCCTGGTCAAGGCTGACTTGTGACAAGGACAGGTTAGAATATAGAGTATAGGATAGCCCAAAGCAGAGCTTGGGACCCCAGGGCTAGTGACAGCGGGGAGAAGGGGAGGGATCATTTGCCAGAACCAGAAAGGAGAGAGCTGGGCAGGGCCAGGATGCTCTGGGAGGAGGGGAGGATCTGACTCAGGTGGCATCACAGGGGTAGAGCTGGAGAAGTAAACCCCAGCATCTCACCTCCTTCCTCCTAACTGTTGGCTCCCCCCAGACCCCAGAGGTCCTGCTGCTGAAGTTCTTGTCAAGGCAGAAGGCAGGGTGGGACCAGGGAGCATCCACAGGGGAAAAGGCAGCTACACTTTATCAACACACTGAGGTCCCCAGTCACTAACAGTCCTGTCCTCTGTCTTGCAGGGCTGTGTGGGCACAGCCCCAATTCCTCAGCCCTGTCTGGGTTTCCTGCCTGGGGGAGATTGGGAGGCTCTGTCCGCTGGTGTGTGCTGTATTTGTATGTGTGGATGGGACTCTCAGGGTACAGCTCCTTTCTTACCGTCCCTGATGCTCCACCCCAGAGCCTCTGTGCTCCCTTTGAATCCTGCGCTCACTCCCACTAACCCCACTGTCTTCTTTGTCTCACCCTACTCCTTTGCCTGTCCTCTCTCAGCAGTTTCTCCTTGCTTGCCAGGCCCAAGTGTCTGGTGTCCTTGTTGGGGCTGTTGGATCAAGGGGGCATTTGGAGGGATCTCTAGGCGATGGGGTCTAGTCTGAGGAAATCCTTCTGGGACAAACTCTCTCCCCTTAAATGAATTTTTAGTTGTATAGTCCAGTCTTACTGGAAAAGTCAGGAAGTACCCAGGCTAAACACACCAGAGGACACACATGAGAGGGAGGAGGGATTTGTTCACTCTTGGCTTCAGAGTTCAGTCATGATTTCCTGACTCCATATCCTTGGGCAGAACATGGCATGTGTGAGGAGATTCATCACCTCATAGAGGATGGGAAGCAGAGAGAAAGAGAGAACACAGGGACATACAGAACCTTCAAGGGCCCACCTCACTGACCCCCCTCCTCCAACCAGGGGCCCACTTCCTAAAAGTCTCTAGAACTTCCCCAAAATAATTCCAACAGCTGGGGACCATACATTCAACATGAGCCTGCGGGGTTATTTATATTCAGCCATAACATTCCACAGGGCCATCAACAGAATTCAACAAATCTATTTTCTTCCCTCCCATCCCCTCTTTCTTTTACTCCCCCCCCGCCCCCCCCCATCTTCCTCCCCAGCCCCTTCTCTTTTTTCTTTGAAGGAATTTCGCTGTTGAGCCCAGGTTGGCCTTATGATTTTCCTGCTTCAGTTTCCAAGTGCTAGAGGACTTTAGGCATGTGTTATCAAACCTGCTTGGCAAATCTATCTTGAATAGCATCCCTTCAGTAAGAACAGAATACATGCATTAGTATAGAGATTTACCAGTTTAAGCTGTGTTAGGGTCCATGAATCGCTGAATAGTAATGCCCCAGGCTCAAATAATAAGCAAAAAAGCAGGGCTGGAGAGATGGCTCAGCAGTTAAGAGCACTGACTGCTCTTCCGAAGGTCCTAAGTTCAAATCCCAGCAACCACATGGTGGCTCACAACCGTCTGTAATGAGCTCTGACCCCCTCTTCTGGGGTGTCAGAAGACAGCTACAGTGTATTTATGTATAATAATAAATCTGTGGGCTGGAGCGAGCAGGGACTGAGTGAGTGGAGTTGGCTCAGAGCAAGCGGGGGTTGCAAGCGGGGTGGGGGGTTGACTGGAGCAAGCAGAGGTCCTAAAAATTCAATTCCCAACAACCACATGAAGGCTCACAGCCATCTGTATAGCTACAATGTACTTACGTACATTAAATAAATAAATAAATCTTTTAAAAATATGCAAAAGCAAAAAAATGTTTATTTGTGCAAGCAGGGGCCCAATTCCATCGGGTTGGAAGGACCTTGGCTGAATTCAAAACTTCAGTATAAAGCCAAAAAGAGGAACAATAGGGAGGGGTAGGTGGTCTGTATCTTGATTGGTGGGTTCTCTCTCCGAGGGTCTGGGTGATGCTATGGTTCAGACTATTCTTGCTTCATGCCAAGGGACAGTAGCTCTTTACCTCCTGGCTGTAGGCTTGGTTAACTGTCCTTTTACAAGCTGGGGAGGGATTCCTTTTACATGAGCCTGCTGTTGTTCCAGTAACTGACTTGCCCAATTCTGGAAAGTAGAAACTCAGACCTGGGCTCCTGAACAGGTAGTTTGCAGCCTGTCCTGGAGTCAGCTTGGCTCAGGCCAATTCACTCCTTTCAGCTGGGTGAGGTGGCACACACTTTTGATCCCAGCACTCGGCAGGCAGAGTCAAGCAGATTTCTGTGAGTTTGAAGCCAGCCTGGTCTATGTGCTCACTCTAAGCCCGGGGTTGCATAGTGAGATCTATTCTCAGAAAGGAAGTAAGGAAGGAAGTAAGGAAGGAAGGAAGGAAGGAAGGAAGGAAGGAAGGAAGGAAGGAAGGAGAAAAACACATACCACACAAACAAACAAAAACCAAAAGAACAACCAAAAAACCTTCCATGCTGGGAATACTGTCTCAGTTGGTGTTTCCCGAGGAAGAGGGCGCTGGCACTCATGAAGAATTGATATCTGCGGACAGATCCTTGGGTCAGGATCCCAAGTCTCCCTGCCAAAGTGGCAGAGAGCCTGCCAAGGGCAGCTCAGAGCCTCTGAAGTGCTCCTGGGTGAGAATTTGGAGAGCCAGCCCCACAGAGCCGCTGCCTTGGAGGCCTTGGCTCGGTTCTGCCTGACCTCACCCTTTATAGTGCAGCCTTGGCTTTGCCTCGTGCCCTTTGGAAGCTGCTTCCCTGGGAGGGGACTCCATGCTCCACCCATTCATTCCCAAACCCTCACTTCTCCAATTTCCAGCAAAAGACTTTCTCTGACAGTAGAACTGACTGGCGAGATCCAGCTTCGACCGCTGGTATGCCCAGGGGAATCTGGATATAGCACAGTAAACTCTTAAAAGACACTCACCCCCTCTTTTCTGCTCATCCCCATGAAATGGAGCCCTCTGGTCTTTCCACTGCCAACTACTGGGTCCGTTGAGAGCCTGTTGTTAAGGATGTTCTCCTGGCACAGTAACCTCCAGCAGAAAGAATGCAAAATGACAGCATGCCCACAGATGCTGTCTCAATGGCAGAACATGAAAAGGATGGATGCCCTGATTACAAGCAACCTGAACTCCCTCTGGACCTAACAGGAGATGGCTGAGACACACCCAAGGACACAGAAAGAGATGCTTCAGCTGGTGACGGATTTACCGAGCAAGACTGAGGACCTGAGTTTAAACACCGAGCACTCATATAAATGCCGGACACTGTTGGCGTCCCTAGAACCCCAGGGAAGAAGACAGGGACAGGCAGACCCCTGGCATTCCCCAGCCAATCTAGCCAATCAGCAAGGCCCAAATTTGGTGAGAGACCCTGTCACAGGAAATAAGATGGAGAGTGATAGAAGATGCCTTATGTCGACCTTGGCCCCACCTCCAACATGTATGTACACGAGATACATATACACATGAAGTCAAAGCAGGGTCTAGGAGGCCTTGGGTTCAATTCCTACCACAGGGTGGGAAAACAACAACAGAGCAAAACCCAAACAAACAGAAAGGCAAATCAACAAGGCAAATCAACAGCAAGAATACAGAAGTCTGGCTGCCCCATTGTGGGTGTGTCTGACGTCCCTAGGGTATGTGTTGTCTTCTATGTCCCCTGTGCTCTCTCTGGTTCTCCCCACCTATGCCAGACACTCTGTGTCTACTCAACAACCAAGCAACAAACACACGAGTACTTAGACTACCTTGTCTCAAACTGCCAGAGCTGACTCCCCTGCCTACACATTCCGGGATAGTGAGACCAGGGTTGGAAATATTTGTCTTGATGTCTCCCTCTCGGCTTAGCTGAAGCCGAACCACAGGTGCTGCCCCATTGCCACCCACGGGTGCTGCCCCATTGCCACCAGCCAGGCTGCCCCAGTCTGCTGTGAGTCGGAAGCGTCCTAAGAGCTTGTTCCTCATAGGTTACTTCTCACCCTTCCAGTCCAGGGACCTGCCTTCAACATATCAGAACCTGGTGCGAGAACAGTAAGTGTTTCATTTGTGGCTGGCATATAACAAAGAAACGCTTGTCTCTGTTGTATTTTATATATGAGAGAGAGAGAGAGAGAGAGAGAGAGAGAGAGAGAGAGAGAGAGAGAAGACAAGGACATGT